>NC_067398.1:591608342-591770842 GCF_016432865.1 Antechinus flavipes | reverse complement strand
TAAAAATATCATTCATTTGAAAAATAGCTCCCAAAATTTTACATATTCAACAAAATTCTCACATTTTCCAGGACCAAGGTCAAGTGGCAGAGATGTTTCAATGTTGTAGAAGCTACTGGGAGTAGCTTTGCAGGACGGCCTAGCCCCAAGAGATGCTAGCTACAAAGGTAACTAGAGAGCAGCTACTATAAAACTTTTAGAACTAGACTTGTGTAATGTCCAAGCTAACTTTCTGGGGAGCTTTAAGACCAGCCTTGGTCTCAGCAGAATAATCACCACAACAATAGTCAGGAATAAAGTCCAAAGTCTTTATTGTCCCCTTCACAGTCTGTGTCTGTCATAGTCTGACCCACTCTCCTCTGCTAGTTTGCCAGTCTGCCAGTCTGCCAGTCTCATCTTAGTGCAGGAGGCAGGAGAGCCACCACAAGGAAGGTCAAAGATAGAATGTCTCTCTTCTAGTTCTTGTTAGCCCTTATATACCATATTGTAATTACATCATTACAGCATACTGATTATGTGTGAACTTAGAGAACCATTATATCACCATGCTAACTACTAAATATATATATGAACTAGAGAACCATCATCTCATCAGTTTCATTGAGTTAACACCTTGTTTCAAGTATACTTCTCCAGAGTTCAGGCTCTCTACATACTTGGAATCAGAAGATGTGGATACATATCATAGCTATTTTTATCATTTATTTTTTAGTTTCTTCATTTTATCTAAAGTCACCATCAGCCTTAAATTTGATGATGCTATGGAAAGAACTGCTGATTCTGGGATTCCTTCATAACACTTTCCTATGTTGATTATCCTATGCCCATGCATGGAAGCTTGGGGTTTGCAGGACTTCATAATGCCCCTGAGCAGTCAGCAGCCAAAAAATATGCTAAGAGAATTCAAAAATCACACACTATTTTACATTTGCATATTACATTCCGCTTTCCAAACACATTGAATTGTTTTATTCTTCACACACACACCCCCCCCCACACACACACACAGACATCCACAAGGAGAGAACAGGCCACCAACAATCTCTTAATTGATAAATCCAATGGCCTTTTTATTCTTTATCCTTTTTGTCTCTTCTGCAAGATTTAACATAGTACATCATCTCTTGTCTCCATCTTCCCTGCATTTTTATGTCCTTATCACCCTCCTACTTGTATCAACACCAGATTTCTATCTTATCTGTGGAATCATTAACCATGTTCTCTCTCAGTGATTTCATTATTCACATTAGTCAACCAATCAATAAGCATTTATATACTATTTACCAGGCACTGTAGTAGGCACTGAGGATGAAAACAGAAAATTAAAATGGCCCCTGATCTCAAGGAACTTATATTCTATTTAAATGATGCCCAAATCTATATTTTTAGTCATTATTCTTCTTTTGGTATCAACTCCTATAAGATCAACTGTCACATAGATGATGCATAGACAACTCAGACTCAATAAATTCCCAAAAGAGTTCATTTTCTTCTTTAAACTCATGAATCCTCCTAACCTAACTACTTCTTTGAAGAGGATTACAATTCTTCCAGTCATCAAGATTTGCAACCTGGAAGTCAAGTTAACTGACTTTACTCTTCATTCTCTCTCATTACCTTGCATCTAAATGCTGTCAATTTTAGTTTCTCAACATTTCTTCCATATAATCTTTTTATCTTCATTTACAATACAATGAATCTAGTCCAAGGTCACCCGTCCTTTTACTTAAAGATTACTGTGAGATTCTCTAAACTGGACTCCCTGAAATAAACCACTCCCCTCTGTAATCCACTTTCTTCTCAGAATCAAACTAGTTAGTACCCTGTACTTAGCATCAGTGACTCCTTATTGTTTCTAAGTTATAATAGATTATATGTATGTATGTTTGAGTGTGTGTGTGTGTGTGTGTGTGTGTGTGTGTGTGTCCTAAAGCAATTCATTGCAAGGTTCAATTCAAATGCCACTTCTAACAATGAGTCTTCTCATTCCTCCAGGTTGTTAATGCTCCCCTGAAATTACTTCAGATTTATTACTATTGTCTTCCTGATATTCTATAAAGTTCTTGAGGGGTAGGGGTTATATTATTTTTTTTGTTTATTTGAGGCCAAATACTGTATTTAGAATGGGGTGAGAGCTTTATAACTGCTTCCTAAATTGAAGTGAATTCCTGTTTTATAAGTGATGATAGTGTCTCAGAGCATAAAAAAGTTAAGGAAAGTAGACATTGAAAAGAAGTTAGACAAGGGAACATGAGCAACCATTGACTATCTCTTCTTTTCTCCTGATTCTGTAAAAAGATAGGAGACAATGTGTTATCATGGATTAGAAGCCAGAGTTTGTGCGTTTGCATCTCAGCTCTAACTAGTTATTACCTATATGATATTGAACAAGTCCTTTTTCTTCTCTTGGCATCAGTTCCATTAACTACAAAAATCAGAGGACTAGACCAGATGCCTTAGGAGCTGTCTTTTAGCTGTCTTTGAACTTGATTCTCCTTTAATCCACTTTTTCTTTTTCTTTTTCTTTTTTCTTTTTGGTCTGTTCTCCTTATCCTCCTCCTCATCCTTACAATGGATATTCTCCTTAAATAATTACCTCCTGACAACAGAGGTTGCTGTTTGAATGCAGGAAAACACTAAGAGGTGGTATAATTTTTCTATAAAAATATTTTTTCTTTTGCAGGGGTCCTCAAACTATGGCCTGTGGGCCAGATGCAGCAGCTGAGGACATTTATCCCCTCACCCAGGGCTATAAAGTTTCTTTATTTAGAGGCCCACAAAACAAAGTTTTTGTTTTTACTACAGTCCGGCCCTCCAACAGTCTGAGGGACAGTGAACTGGCCCCCTTTTTAAAAAGTTTGAGGACCCCAAAGGATGTTGGGAAGTAAATCAGCAAAAGATGCTACACATAAGCTAAAGAACAAAAATTATTTCAGATTAAAGTTTTTGGATTGCTTCAGAGTTTCTTTGGCATGCTATTAACTGTTTAGTGTGATATAAAATGGATGTTTAATAAATATTTTTGTACCAAATATTTTTAAATTCTATTTTATAAAATGAAATATTAGAAAAAAATTGTAAATCTTGACAAGTGGTGGCAAAATCATGAAATTTCTCAGCGTTTCCCCCCTTATTCCTCAGCTCCTCACTGCTACACATTTTAGGCAGGCAATCACAAGATAAGGTTTGTGCAGGATATTTGTTCAAAGACCATTTACTTCTCTGAAAATTCACTAAATACATTGATGTTTCCTGGTCTTGAATTTTCTTTTAATGTAAGAGATCTCTGAAATATTTGGGAGTTAGAAGGAGGTGAGAAAAGCCTAAAGGAAGGGGCAGGAAGAGATTATAGTGATGTTTGGCACAACATAGACTATAAAATTTTGGATTTCTTTTCTAAAAGAGTTTAGTTAGCTTCTCTATGCTCCTACTTAATGTTAAAAAAATAAATATTGTACTTGAAAAATGGTATGAGTATCTCAGGTCAAATTCTTTCTGTTAAAACATTATATTTGAGGGGGAGATTCTCTCCTATTGTTATAAAATGTTATTACTTAGGAAAAGCTATAGGCCATTATTAATGTCCTCTAAAAATAGTGAATGGCTGGATTTTTTTTAAGATTCAGTTCAATTTTTATGCTAAATGAGAAAATTAATTAATTTGGGATAAGTATAAATATTTTTATCCTTGCTAAAATATTAAACTTGGCAATTTTATAAGATGGAGAAATTAACTAATGCAACTTCCTTGTTGAGGCAGCATTTAATGTGATTGTTATCTCTAATTTCCTATAACAGTTACAAAAATACAAAGGATGGCAAAGATCACCTTTAAAAAAAATCACACTCCACCAAGCTAAGTTCCTGCAAATGACTATCTACTGATTCAGATCCCCCGACTTCCACAGTGAAAGTTTCTTGGGGCAATGTTAAAGGACACTGGAATGAGAAAACCTGAGCTTGAATATTGCTCTTCCATTTGTTACTTTGGTTAAATAAGTTTAGCTCTCTATATCTCATTTTTTCAAAAAATTGTAAATATGAGTTTGACTATTAACCAAACAATAAAAAATTTTATGTGTCTACTATCTGCCAGGTAGTATGATTAAGTGCTGGAAGCACAAAGATTAATGTGGAATGTATACCACCCTCAAGGAGGAAATGATATATACATCTATAAGAAACATATATTCTAGGGTGGAGCCAAAATAGTGGAGAGGAGATATATCTTTTTCTGAGCTCTCTCCATAACTCTCAAATTAACAGAAAATTAAGTCTCTGAACTGGTTTTGGAGTAACAGGACCCACAAATATTTGGAGTGACAAATTTCCAACAGAAGATATTTTGGAAGATCTTCAGAAAAGGTCTGTTTCAATTGGGCACAGAGGGAAGTGGGACAAGCACAGGCAGCTGAGGCCCCTAAGCATAGGCAGTATAAAGACCCTGGGCAGTGTGGGCTCCAGGTACCAGGAAATCTACCAGGAGGAATCTACAGCAGTATTGGCTACTCTGTCCTTGTGGCAAGACAGTAGATTCATAGGTTAGTTGTAAAACATCCAAAAACAAATACAAAAGGCAAATAGTGAGCCCCTAAACCCTAGAATATCTAGGAACCTGGCCATGCTCACCCAGCACCTCAAGTTAGCCAGCACTGTCACAGCACATCCACTGTCATGGGTAGAGGAAGCTTGGACAATCTCCCCTTTGCCCTAAAAGGAGAACTCAACCTTTAAAAAAAAATGAGCAAAAAAACAAAAAGGACTCTGACCATAGAAGTTTTTTATGGAGAAAGAGAAGAACAGATTTCACACCTTGAGGACATTAAAAGCAGATGGTCTCCAAATGAAGTTACAAAGGTTGATGTGAATTGATCCCCATATCATAAGGCTCTCTTGGAAGAATTCAAAAAGGATCTTAAAAGAGAGTTACAAGAAAAATGGGGAAAGGAAATGAGAACCTTTCAAGAAGGCTTGGAAAGGAAAAAGAAATTATCTGAAGAAAACTCCTTACAAAATACATTTTGACAAAATGAAAAAAAAAACAATTCTTTGAAAAATAGAATTTGTGAAATGGAAAAAAAAAATCCTTGTAACAAAGCAACACATTTAAAACCTCAATTGGCCAAATAAAAAAAGAACTAAAAAAGGCAACTGAATAAAATAATTCACTAAAAATCTGAACTGAACAAATGGAAATGAATGACTCAATGAAACATCAAAAATAAGTCAAAGAAAACCAAAAAAAAAAAAAAAAAAAAAAAAAAAGAAGAAGAAAAAGAAAAAGAAAAAGAAAAAGAAAAAAATAAAATATAAAATACCTACTTGGACAAATAACTGACTTGGAAAATAGATCTAGGAGAGACAATCTAAGGATTATTGTACTTCTGGAAAACCATGATGAAAAAAAAGAACCTAGATATTATCTTTCAGGAAATCATCAAAGAAAACTGTTCCAATATCCTAGAATTAGAAGGTTAAATGGCCACTGAAAGAATTCATCAATCACCTTCTGGAAGAGATCCCCAAATGAAAACTCCAAGGAATATTGTGGCTAAATTTCAGAGCTATTGGACCAAGGAAAAATATTGCAAGGAGCCAGAAAGAAACAATTCAAATACCAGAGAGCCATACTTAGGGTTACCCAGGACCTAGCAACTTCCACTTTAAAGAATCAAAGGGCCTAGAATCTGATATTTCTAAAGACAAAGCAACTTGGAATGCAGCCGAGAATAAACTATCCAACTAAATTGACCACTTTCTTTAAGGGAAGAAGATGTACCTTCAATGATAATGGTGAATTTCATTTATTTCTGATGAAAAACTAGAGTTGAACAAAAATTTGACCTCTAAATATAGAACTCAGAAGAAGCATAAAAAGGTAAAAAGGAAAGAACTCTTAAGCATTCTATCTCCATTATGAGTAAACATAGATAATGTAGGTATAATTTGATTTTTACTGTCATAACATAAGAAAGAAACTAGAAGTGGAGAGGGAATTGTACTGGAAAAAGGGGGAAATGGAGGTAACATGAGTGAAATTACATGTCATGAAGTGTCAAAAAAGACCTATTATAATTAATGGAAAGAAGAGAAGGGGATGAATATTGTGTGAATATTATTCTTATCAAATCTGGCTCAAAGAGAAAATATTAGACATGTTTAGTTTTACAGAGAAAGGGAAGTGGGAGAGCAAAAGGGAAAGGAATAGGGGAGCCTAATAGAAGGGAAAACAAAAGTAGTAGGGGAAAAATATAAGAAAGGGAGCAGGCTATTTGAGGGAGATAGTGGTCAGAAACAAAATACTGGGGAGGTGGGAAAAGGGAAAGGAAAGAGAAAAGCATAACTTGGGGTAAATAAGATGGTGGGAAATACAGTATTTGTCATTTTAACTGTTAATGTGAATGGGATGAACTCTTCAATAAACAGAAGTGGATACCAGACTGGATTAAAAGCCAGAATCCAAATATGTTGTTTACAAGAAACACATTTAAAGCAAAGTGATACATTTAGAATAAAGGTAAAAGGCTGGAGCAGAATCTACTATGTTTCAGGTTAAGTTTAAAAAAAATAAAACAAGGGTAGGAATCCAGATCTCAGATCTGGCAAAAACAAAAATAGATCTAATTTAAAAAGATGTGAAAGGAAACTATATCTTGTTAAATGGTACAATAGATAATGAAGCAATAGCAATATTAAACATATATGCACCAAGTGGCAGAGCATCCAAATTCTTAGAGGAGAAGTTAAGAGAATAGCAAGAAGAAATAGGTAGCAAAACCTTACTGTTGGGAGACCTCAATCTTGCTTTCTCAGAACTACATAAATTGAACCACAAAATAAATAAGAAAGAAGTTAAGAAGGTAAGTGGAATTTTAAAAAGTTAGGTATGATAGATCTTGGGAGAAAATTGAATAAAGACATAAAGGAATATATATTTTTCTCAGAGGTTCATGGAACTTGTACAAAAATTGAGCATGTATTAGGGCATAAAGACCTCAAAATCAAATGCAAAAAGACAGAAATAATGAATAGATTTTTTAACACCATGATGCAATAAAAAGCCAGGGGAAAATAGACTAAAAATTAATTGGAAACTAAATAATATAATTCTAAAGAACAAATGAATGAAACAAAAAATCATAGACACAAGCAGTAATTTCATCCAAGAGAATGTCAGTAATGAGAGAATATACTAAAATTTGTGGGATGCAGCCAAAGTCATTATTAGGGGAAATTTTATATCCCTACATACTTAATTGCATAAACTAGAGAAAGAGAAGATCAGTGAATTGGGCTTACAACTAAAAAGTTCTAGAGAAAGAACAAATTTAAAAAACCAATCAAATACCAAATTTGAAATTCTGAAAATAAAAGAGGAAATTAATAAAACTGGAAGTAAGAAAACTATAGAATTAATAAATAAAACTGGGTTGTTTTATGAAAATAGCAACAAAATAGATGTCTTTAGTTAATTTAATGAGAAAAAGGAAAGAAAAAAAATCAAATTATTAGTCTCAAAAATGAAAAGATAGAACTTTTCACCAATGAAGAGGAAATTAGAGCAATAATTAGCACTTATTTTGCTCAACTATATGTCAATAAATTTGATAAGTTAAATGGAGAAATACCTATAAAATAATAGATTGCTCAGACTGACAGAGGAAATAAATTATTTAAATAGTCCCATTTTAGAAAAAAAGAAATAGAACAAGCTATTAATCAATTCCCTAAGAAAAAAAATCTCCAGGGCTAGATGGATTTACATGTGAATTCTACCAAACATTTAAAGAACACTTAATTTCAATCTATGCAAACTAATTTTAAAAATGGGGAAAGAAGGAGTCCTACCAATTATCTTTTATGGCTCAGATATGGTGCTGATATTTAAACCAGGTAGGGTGAAAACATAGAAAGAAAATTATAAACCAAATTCCCTAATGAATATTGATGCAAAAATATTAAATAAAATATTTTTATATTTTAAATAAATAAATAAAATGTTAAATAAAAAAATAGCAAAGAGATTTCAGAAAACCATCTTCAGGATAATACACTATGATCAAGAAGAAGATAAACCAGGGATGCAGGGCTGGTTTAATATTAGGGAAACTATCAGCATAATTAATTATATCAACAAGCAAACTAACAAAAACCATATGATTATCTCAATAGATGCAGAAAAAGCATTTGACAAAATCCAACACCCATTCCTATTAAAAACACTAGAGAGTATAGGAAAAAAATGGACTTTTCCTTAAAATGATCAATAGCATTTATGTAAAACGATGAGCAAGCATTATATGTAATGAGAACAAACTACAACCATCACCAATAAGATCAGGGGTGAAACAAGTTTGATCACTATCATCATTACTATTCAATATCACATTAAACTATTAGCTTTGGCAATAAGGGAAGAAAAAGTGATTAAAAGGAATTAAAGTAGGTAATGAGGAAACCAAATTATCACTCTTTGCAGATGATATGATGTTATACTTAGAGAACCCTAGAAAATCTTCTAAAAACTATTAGAAATAATTCACAACTTTAGCAAAGATGCAGAATACCAAATAAATTCACAGAAATCATCAGAATTTTTAATATATTACCAACAAAGTCCAGCAGCAAGAGATACAAAGAGAAATTCCATTTAAGATAACTGTTGATAATATAAAATATTTGGGAGTCTATCTGCCAAGGCATAGTCAGGAACTATATGAAAACAACTTCAAAACACATTCCACGCAAATAAAGTCAGATCTAATCAGTAGAAAAATATGAAGTGTTCATGAGTAGGCTGAGTAAATATAATAAAAATGGCAATACTATCTAAATTAATCTACTTATTTACTGCCATACCAGTCAAATTCACACAAAAAAATATTTTATAGATCTAGAAAAAAATAATAACAAAGTTCATCTGGAAGAACAAAAAGTCAAGAATTTCAAGGTAATTAATAAACAAAATGCCAATGAAGGTGGCTTAACTGTACCAGATCTAAAACTTTATTCTAAAGCAGCAGTCATCAAAACTATTTGCTATAGCTAAGAAATAGAGTATTTGATCAGTGGAATAAGTTAGGTTCACAAGACAAAACAGTCAATGACTACAGCACTACAAACACTACAGTGTTTGAAAAACTTAATGACCCCATCTTTTGGTTTAAGAACTCACTATTTGACAAAAACAGCTGGGAAAATTGGAAACTAGTATGGCAGAAAGTAGGCATTGACCTACATCTAATACTATATACCAAAATAAGGTTGAAATGGGTTCATGATCTAAACATAAAGAATGATACTATAAACAAATTAGAAGAGCATAAGATAGTTTACCTCTCAGATTTTTGGAAAAGGAAAATATTTGTGACCAAAGAAGAACTAGAGCTCATTATTGATCATGAAACAGATAATTTCAACTATGTTAAATTAAAAAAAGGTTTTGTACAAACAAAACTAATGCAGACAAGATTAGAAGGGAAGCAATAAAGTGGGAAAACATGTTTATATCCAGAGGATCTGATAAGGGCCCCATTTCTAAAATATATAGATAATTGACTCAAATTTATAATAGTTCAATCCATTCTTCAACTGATAAATGGTCAAAGGATATGAACAGACAATTTTCAGATGAAGAAATTGAAACTATTTGTAGCCACATGAAAAGGTGCTCCAAATCACTATTGATCAGAGAAATGCAAATTAAGACAATTCTGAGATACCACTACACACCTGTCAGATTGGCTAACATGACAGGAAAATATAAAGAGAAATGTTGGAGAGGATGTGGGAAAACTGGGACATTGATACATTGTTAGTGGAACTGTGATGGGATCCAACTATTCTAGAGAACAATTTGGAACTATTCTCAAAGGGCTATCAAACTATGCATACTATTTGTTACAACAGTATTTCTACTAGGCTTATGTCCCGAAGAGATCTTAAAGGAGAGAAAGAGACCTGTATGTGCAAAAATGTTTGTGGCAACCATTTTTGTAGTAGCAAGAAAATGGAAACTGAATGGATGCCCATCATTTGGAGAATGGCTGAATAAGTTATGGTATATGTATGTTATAGAATATTTTTATTCTATTAAAAAAAGATCAGCAGCATGATTTCAGAGAAGCCTGGAATTCTTGTAATTCTTGTAAGTCTCTTGTAAGTACAAGAATTGATACTAAGTGAAATGAGCAGAATCAGGACATCATTGTACATGACAACAGTAAAATTATACAATAATCAGTTCTGATAAATGTGGCTCTTCTCAACAATGAGTTCATTCAGGGCCAGTTCCAATTATCTTGTGATGATGAGAGCTATCTACACTCAGAGAGAGGACTGTGGGAACTAAGTGTGGATCACAACATAGCATGTTCACTTCTTTTGTGTTTGCTTGAATTTTATTTTCTTTCTCACTTTTCTTCCTTTTTGATTAGATTTTTGTTGTGCAGCAAGATAATTGTATAAATATGTATGCCTTTATTTGATCTACATATATTTTGTCATGTTTAACATATATTGGGTTACTTGTCATCTAAGGGAGGGGATGGGAGAAGGGAGGAAATTGGAAAACAAGGTTTTGCAAGGGTCAATGTGGAAAAATTTTCCTTGCATATGTTTTAAAAATAAAAAACTTCGATTAAAAAAAAAAGAAATAGATATTCTTCATGTATACCCAAAGTAGTGGAAGGAGGTTCAGTAGCAATTGTGATGACTTGTAAGGTCCTTTTCATTTCTGAATTCTTGTTACTATCAATGTATATTAAATACATGGATATGCGTTTAAGTATATGTAGTATCCTTAGTATGTATATATTAAACAAAAACAAATATATATGTACACAATGCATGTACACATATATGTACACACACATATATATTATGAAAATGATTTTTGAACAAACACTATAACTTACACATCCAAATTAATATTTCCTTTCCAAAGTAATGTTAAGAGGTTCCATAGTAAATCTAACAATTTCCTTATTACTCAAAATATTTTTGAGACTCTTCTTGTAGCATTGTCTTCAGGAGTTTTGTAGTAATACAAAATCATTGTTCTAATTAATCATAGTAACTCTGAGCAAGTAACTTAAATTTTCAGAGCTTCTGTAAAACAGGAATAATAAAACTTACAATATAGACTTCCCTGCAGAGCTGTTGTATGGAAAGTGTTTGATAACTCTTACATGTCTATATCAGATGCCAGTTATTATTATTTTCAGTGTTCAATACACACAAACAGCCTGAAAAATGCAAAGCATTGTAAATCATTGTAAATACAAAGGAAAACAAACAAAATAAAACAAAAAGTAGTCCATGCCTTCAAGGTGTTTATATTCTATTTTTTCAGTTGCAATATGTTAATAAATAAGTTAACACAAAGTAGAAACAAAGTAGCTGCAAGTCTTGAACTATCCTAATTAAAAGGAGGGGTAGAATCAAGAAAGGCTGCATTCAGTGACACCTCATTTTTTCTTTGAAATAAGCTAGGTATTTTATGAGATCTAGGTTTGGAGGCCATCCAACCACTTTCACACTTTGATTATTTTCAGCAATGAAATACACCCTCCTAGGAAGAAATTGTGTCTCAGGTTCTGAAGGCAATTTTAAAAAGGTTCTCAGAATTTTTTTTAAGCAAAGTCCTTATTGTAATATATTTTTAGTCTCCCTCCAAAACCAAACCAAACCAAAATTATTTTTAATGCATGTAGGTTTTATACCTGTGGTTTTATTAATAAAGAGATTTATTAGCGAGTAAACTTTCTTTACCAATGTAGAAAAGAACCTGTTCTTCAATTTAAAGTTGTGGAAAATTGTCTACGTCACTGAGACATTAAATGAGTCACTCTCTGGGACTTGAATTCAGACATTCAGGACTCTGAAGGCCAACACACTATCTACTACACTGTATTACTTCTTTATTAAAAAATAATGATAAATTTTATTCACACTTTTCCTTTTAAATTCGTCATTTCTATACCCCCATCCCCCAAACCAGCTAACCTTCCCTTATAACCAAGAAAAACACCAACTTTAGTAATTATTTGCATGTATACATTCTGGTATTTTTTTTATCATTATTTTAGTGTAACATATATGTGTACATGTGTATTGATAGTGATCAGCAAATTTAAAAAAAAAGATTGTTAGCTAGACATCATTTTCCCTTCTGTCCCTGTTAATAGCTTCATTCTAAGTCTCTGTTGCTTTATTTGAATAAAATCACGTGCTCATTGGTCCCAATATTAAAATTTTACATCCCCTCCTTTTCACCTCTAAATCCTCTTTCAAAACCCAGAAACTTATTGAGCAAGGGACCCTGTCCTTTTGGCTTTTCTCTTACTCTCAGATGCTCTTTTATTTCTGCTTTGCGTCTTTAGTTTAGCAGATCTAGATTATATTCATATCTGGCCAGAAAGAAGTTCAAATATAATCAGGGTAAAAAGCAGGGTCTAGCAACCTTGGCTGGTAATTGACAGTAAAAGAGACTTAATGTGTTTTATAGAATCAGCTTATTGTAATGGTGCATCAATTATAATGCCAACTCTGTAAGCATCCCTAGAAGTCAGAGAAGTACTACTCCTTTTGAATATGTGTTATTAAAATGCGTTTGCACCCCTCATACTATAGTCTGATTGAATAACAAGTGCCTTACCTTATCCAGTAACAGGGAAGAATCCAAAGTATGATTTGGATTGATTTTGTCTAGATTAGTCACATTGTTACATTTCAACACTTGGCTTTTGCTTGCTAAATAGAGACTCATTTGTTTCCCTGCACATATTAGCATTTACATTCTTCTCTTCTATTGTGTACTAATGTGAATCTCCCTAGATTTTACTGAGTTTGTTTAAAAATAGGTACCCTTTCCTCACCCAATCACATCTTCTTCATCTATGCATACATTGATTTCTTTAATTTTCCAAAACTGACATGCACAAGAAGTATAGGTAGTATAGAAGGTAGATACTCCTTCCTAGATCAAACTTTTATTCCTATCTTCTGGTGCTTATTACTCGTAGTTCCACCTTCTACTACTCATAATCTGTTGGATTAATCTTTGTTATGCATTAATCTGATCATGTTGCAGAGGTCCCCTATGGTCTTCTCCTTTTTTTCTCCCCACCTTTTAGAAACTCTAGTTTCTTTCAAGACTATTCAGATTAAGTATGACTTTCTGTACAAAATCCTGATTTGCTCAGCTATTAGTACCTTTAATTTATTTTGCATCTAATTTATATATATGCAAATACATGAACACTTTCCTTCCCCCTTTTATGGCTGGATCCTATCCATGAGGGCTTATTAGCAAAAAGACATTGTACTAGCAGTTTAATTTAGAAATAGTCTTATGCATAGAAATCCAGAATAGCACCATAGTGAAATTCCCATACATAAATAGATACATATGCATATGTGAGTCTGTGTACCCATCATTCATGTCTTGACTTAATTGAAATTTTGCATTCCTGAGATTTACAAAATATTTTAAATATGGTATCAACTTATTTTCCTTAAAAAATCTTTTATTTAAAATTTTGTCTTCAGAAATTGGGTCAGCTTATGACTGCTGCCTCAGTACAGTCTGTTTCCAAAAAATAGAAGAAGATTCATTGATATTCCCTATGAGATGACAGATGGAGTCAGTCTTATTGCTTGAGCCATGAAATCACAGGTGTCACCTGATATATGATAATAAAGAGCACCCATCAAATAATCAGCAGTTGGCCTTTCTTTCTGTGATGTCATCAGCCTGCAGGTGGCTTACCTGGGAATCCTTGAAATTCTGAATAAAATGGTGTGCATTGTCAGGGGGCTCACATAAGGCACTTTTATCTCCCTATCTGTGTGGTCTCTCTTGTGATGATTTTGGAACTGAGCCATGCCCATCTCTATGCGTGTTTTACAGAAAGTTATCAGCAATTGTCTGGGGCTCTGTTTATCATCTTTATCCTTTTTCTAAATATCATCTGAGACTATTTTCATCAACATAGGTTATTTATATTATTAATTGGAATATCAATGACTTTAAGACTAAATTTGTAAAATAATCAAAAACATAAGAAACATTGGGTTTCTTTCCATATGTTATATGCTAACATAGTCTGTTCATGTCAGATACAAAACTTGGTCTTATATTTTTTAAAGTGCTATCTCAGACACCATGGAACTATCTAAAAATAAAGGTATGTTGGAAGAGTAATGGAATTTTTTAAGAAGAGTATTCTATGTTATAGTCAGCAACATGGCCTTCTATTTTCATTTGTGTGTTTATATGAGACACTGTAGTGTGATGAAGGCAAGAGGGAACTTGATTCAAATTCTGTCCATGGAATTTAATTTTGTAATCACAAGCAAGTCATTTAACCTTTTGGGGCCACAGTTTCCAAATCAGCAAAATACTGATAAAACCTAAATTGTGAGAATCCAATGAAATAAGGTATAAAAGATATATATGAAAAAAAGAGAAACAACCCACCATAGATCATAGCACTAAAAACAAGGAGAGCTGAGTTCAAGTTCTACTGAGAAATCCTAGACAAGTCACTTAACTTCTCAATGTCATAGGTAACTGTCTAAGAGTAAGTTACAGAACATTAATAAAAGGGGATTCTTCAGTTGGGAGTTTCCTATTCCCATGATTTCACAGGTAAAGATAAAAATATGCAATGCTATATGAATGTGATTTTGTATTATTTATATGTCTAGATAGTTAGCAAAGAGAATAATATTATACAGACCAAGTATAGTACAAAACCAAATAGCAGTATCCTTATGGGTTATCACAATTTCTTTCAATAAAAATAACAATTCTTTTTTTTTTTAATATACTATATTCTGGTTTATAGTAAGGCCAGCTTCCAGTTATCTCCTGATTAGGATTAATTTGTTATTTTTTAAATTTTACTTATTCATTTTTTCAATCAACTAATATTTTTCCTCCCCTATATTCTCCTCCTAGAAACAAATTAAATTATAATAAATATGTATAATCAAGCAAAAAACATTGACCCTGTCCAAAAATGCTTTCTCATTCTACAACTTGAGTCCAACATCTCTGCTTTAAGAGGTACTGGATAAGCATTGGTTTAGCCTAAATTTCATATGACTGAGAAAAATATAAAAATTTCTAGTGCTAGTTTTTAGGTTAGTTTGGAATATACCACAATAATTAAACTAGTATAAGAACAAACAAACAAAAAAATCTTTAAAAAATATTACAATATGCAAGATCTTACTGGGAACTGAGGACATAAATGCAAACAACCAATTAATTTGTACTCTCAAAAAGTAATGAGAATGACGTATCAATAAGGAGGGAGAGAAGGTAATGTGATTTAACTAGTATAGTGAAATGAGTCTCCAATCATCATTCCTGATGGAAACTCATCTGGATCTTGTCTGTAGTCTTAGAGAAATAGCTGGTTAAGAAGACTGCAAGATAAGTTGTAAGACTAAAGCCTAATTCTTCCTGACTCCAAGCAGGACTTCTATTTGATGTATTATTGCCTCTTAATTTAACCATAATTTGGTGAAAATTTGTCTTTATTATAAATTTTACTTTAACTGGAACATTATGCTATGATATTTTATTACTCGTTTTTATCTATTAGATTATTGAGACTACTTATGCTAAATAAAGCTGACATAATTTAGAGATATTAAGTATAATGTGAAAATTGTGGGATAACATAATTATCCTTGTACTTTATGTGAAGATATGTGCTAACAGCAAAACCACAAATGAATTTTTAATATACACATGGCACAATATAGTCTTATTATAACTCTTTCTTAGAAGTAAAACATTTTGCTTTTTGTAAACAAGTGCTTCATTATATTTACTATAACTTAGAGGAAACAGAACACTTTTTAATGATTTTCTTAAAAGAAAATCTCTGTCTTATTATTTCTCAAAAAAAAAAAAACACTTTTACACAATGCCATGCTTATTTTGATGATCAGAGCTCATAGTGGTTACTACAAAGGATTTGAAATCAGGAAGACTTGGGAGCTTTTCCTCAGACATTCAGTGGTTGTGTGGTCTCTAGCAAGTCATGGACGTTTGTTAGGCTTCCATTTCTTTATTATAAAATCAAGGAGGATCATTCTGGGGGCAGAGTCAAGATGGCAGAGACAACACACGTTTCACTCTGACCTTCTCTATAACCCTCCCATTAATTAGGAAATCAAGCCTTTGAATTAGCTCTGCACTGGCAGAACCCACAAATATTGGGAGTGCAACAAATTAACAGCAGAGGATAATTTTGAACATCATCAGAAAAGGTCTGTTTCAATTGGAAATGGGAGAGAGGCAATCAGTGCAACCAGCTGAGTAGAACACCAGTTCAGACAGCACAGAGTTCTGGGGCCATGCAGTCTTCATGGGGGGGGGCGGGGAGGAGGGAAGTAGACTCCCCATGGCAGAGAATCTATGGGAGAAAACAGACTAGAAAAGATCTGTTTCAATTGGAAACAGGAGGGAGGCAGCCAGTGCAACCAGCTGACCACAAACGCCAGCATAGACAGAGCAGAGTCCTGGGACTGGAGACTCAGGGCAGGGCAGACTCTGTGGGGGTGGTGCAAGGAAAAAAATATTATAAGCAGCCAGAAAGAAACAATTCAAATACCAAGCTACAATAGGGATTACTCAGATCTAGCAGCTTCCACTTTAAAGGATCAATGGACCTAGAATCTGATATTCTGAAAGGTGAAGGAACTTGGAATGCAGCCAAGAACAAATTACCCTAAACTGAACATTTTCTTTCAGGGAAGCAGATGGACATTCAATGAAACTAGTGAATTCCATTTATTTTTTTTAATGAAAAGACCAGAGCTAAACAAAAATTTTGACCTCCAAATATAGAACTCAAGTGAGGCATAAAAAGGTAAAAAGAAAAAAAAAAACTCTTGAGCACTGTGTTTCTGTTATGGACATACATTGAGAGTACATGTATAATCTGATTGTAACAGCAAAAAAAGGTGGGGGGAGTAGAGGTAAAATCTCAGGAAGAGGCAAAGAAATCATATTATAATTGAAGGAAAGAAGGGAGAGTGATATCAATATAATTGGCCATATTAATAACCAAATTAACAAAAACCATATGATCATCTCAATAGATGCAGAAAAAGCATTTGATAAAATCCAACATCCATTCCTATTAAAAACTCTTGAGAGTATAAGAATAAATGGACTTTTCCTTAAAATAATCAGTAGCATCTATTTAAAATCAGCAGTAAGCATCATATGTAATGGGGACAAACTGCAACCATTCCCAATAAGATCAGGAGTGAAACAAGGTTGCCCACTATCACCATTACTATTTAATATTGTATTAGAAATGCTAGCTTTGGCAATAAGAGCTGAGAAAAAGATTAAAGGAATAAGAATAGACAATGAGGAAACCAAATTATCACTCTTTGCTGATGATATGATGGTATACTTAGAGAACCCCAGAGATTCTACTAAAAAAGTTATTGGAAACAATCCACACTTTTAGCAAACTTGCAGGATATAAAATAAACCCACATAAGTTATCAGCATTCTTATATATCACTAATAAAACCCAACAGAGTTACAAAGAGAAATTCCAGTTAAAGTAACTACTGATTCTATAAAATATTTAGGAATCTATCTGCCAAGGGAAAATCAGAAACTTTATGAGCAAAACTACAAAACACTTTCCACACAAATTAAGTCTGATCTAACCAACTGGAAAAATATCAAATGCTCTTGGATTGGGTGAGCAAATATAATAAAAATGACAATACTACCTAAACTAATCTATTTATTTAGCACTATACCAATCAGACTCCCAAAAAATTATTTTGATGAACTAGAAAAAATAACAACATAGTTCATATGAAAAACAAAAAAGGTCAAGAATTTCAAAGGAATTAATGAAAAAAAAATCAAATGAAGGTAGCCTAGCTGTACCAGATCTAAAATTATATTATAAAGCAGCGGTTACTAAAACCATCTGGTATTGGCTAAGAAATAGACTAGTTGATCAATGGAATAGGTTAGGTTCAAAGAACAAAACAGTCAATAACTTTAATAATCTAGTGTTTGACAAACCCAAAGAACCCAGTTTTTAGGATAAGAATGCATTATTTGACAAAAATTGCTGGGGAAATTGGAAATTAGTATGGTAGAAACTAGGCATTGACCCACACTTAACACCGTACACCAAGATAAGGTCAAAATGGGTTCATGATCTAGGCATAAAGAATGAGATTATAAATAAATTGGAAGAGCATAGGATAGTTTACCTCTCAGACCTGTGGAAGAGGAAGGAATTTATGATCAAAGAAGAACTAGAGATCACTAATGACCACAAAATAGAAAATTTTGATTATATCAAATTGAAAAGTTTTTGTATAAACAAAACTAATGCAGACAAGATTAGAAGGGAAACAATAAACTGGGAAAACATTTTTTACAGTCAAAGGTTCTGATAAAGGCCTCATTTCCAAAAGATATAGAGAATTGACTCTAATTTATAAGAAATCAAGCCATTCCCCAACTGATAAATGGTCAAAGAATATGAACAGACAATTCTCAGACAAAGAAATTAAAACTATATATAGCCATATATGCTCCAAATAATTATTAATCAGAGAATGCAAATTAAGACAACTCTGAGACACTACATACCTGTCAGATTGGCTAGAATGACAGGGAAAGATAATGCGGAATATTGGAGGGGATGTGGGAAAACAGGGATACTGATACATTGTTGATGGAATTGTGAACACATCCAGCCATTCTGGAGAGCAATTTGGAACTATGCTCAAAAAGTTATCAAACTGTGCATACCCTTTGATCCAGCAGTGCTACTACTGGGCTTATTCCCCAAAGAGATACTAAAGAAGGGAAAGGGACCTGTATGTGCCAAAATGTTTGTGACAGCCCTGTTTGTAGTGGCTAGAAACTGGAAAATGAATGTATGCCTATCAATTGGAGAATGGCTGAGTAAATTGTGGTATATGAATGTTATGAAATATTATTGTTCTGTAAGAAATGACCAGCAGGATGAATACAGAGAGGCGAGACTTACATGAATTGATGCTAAGTGAAATGAGCAGAACCAGGAGATCATTATATACCTCAATAATGATACTGTATGAGGATGTATTCTGATGGAAGTGGATTTATTTGACAAAGAGATCTAACTCAGTTTCAACTAATCAAAGATGGACAGAAGCAGCTACACCCAAAGAAAGGACACTGGGAAATGAATATAAACTGCTTGCATTTTTGTTTTTCTTTCCGGGTTATTTATACCTTCTCAATCCAATTCTCCTTGTGCAACAAGAGAACTGTTTGGTTCTGCACACATATATTTATCTAAGATATACTGTAACCTATTTAACATGTATAGGACTGCTTGCCATCTGGGGGAGGAGGTGGAGGGAGAGAAGGGAAAAATTGGAACAGAAGAGAGTGCAACTTATAATACATAATACATAAATGCATAGAACATAATACATAAAATAATAATGTAATATATAATAATAATGATAAAATAAAAATGTAAATAATGTAAAAAATTACCTTGGCATGGGTTCTGTCAATAAAAAGTTATTTAAAAAATGAGAGTGTGATGAATATTGTGTGAATCTTATTCTCATCAGATTTGGCCCAAAGGAAAAATATTAGATATATTTGGTTTCACAGAGTAATATCTCTCATATTATAGAAAAGTGGGAGGGGAAAAAGGAAGGGGTAGGTTAAATATAAGAGAAAAGAGGAATAGTAGGGAAAAGGTATAAGAAAGGGAAAGGGTCGCTAAAGGGAGAGGACGGCTTGAGGAAACTAGTGCTTATAAGTAAAACACTGGGAAGGAGGGAAAAGAGAAAAAGAAAGGGAAAAGTGTAATTTGGGGTTAATAAGATGACAGGAAATACAGAATGAGTACTTTTAACTGTAAATGTGAATGGGTGATCTCTCATAAAATGTAAGTGGATAGCAGACTGGATTAAAAACCAGAATGCTACAATATGTTGTTTATAAGAAACACAGAGCAATAGATACAGAGTAAAGGTAAAAGGCTGGAGCAGAATCTATTATGCTTAAGGTCATGTAAAAAAAGCAAGGGTAGCTTCCCTGATCGCAGATCAAGAAAAGGTAAAAATTGTAAGTAAGTAAAATATAAGGAAGGAAACTGTATCTTGCTAAAGGGTACCATAGATAATGAAGCAATATCAAGATTAAACATATATGCACCAAATGACATAGCATCTAAATTCCTAAAGAAGTTAAGAGAGTTACAAAAGAGAAATAACTAGCAAAACTATTATAGTGGGAGATCTCAAACTTGTGCTCTCAGAACTAGATAAATCAAACTACAAAATAAATAAGAAAGAAGTTAAAGAGATAAATAGAATACTAGAAAAACTAGATGTGATATATATTTGGAGAAAATTGAATGGAGACAGAAAGGAGTACAATTTCTTCTTAGCAGTTCATGGAACCTCTACAAAAATTGATTACATATAAAGACCTCAAAATCAAATGCAGAAAGGCAGAAATAGTAAATGCAATTTTTTCAGATCATGATGCAATAAAAATTACTTTCAACAAACAGCGAGGGGAAAATAGACCATATGATGATCTCAATAGATGCAGAAAAATCATTTGATATATATATATATATATATATAGTCCAACACCCATTCCTATTAAAATACTAGAGAGTATAGGAATAAATGGACTTTTCCTTAAAATAGTCAGTAACATCTATTTAAAACCATCAACAAACATCATATGTAATGGGGATAAACTAGAACCATTCCCAATAAATTCAGGGGTGAAACAAGGTTGCCCATTATGATTATTGCTATTCAATATTATTAGAAACACTAGCCTTACCAATAAGAGAAGAAAAAGAGATTAAAAGAATTAGAACAGGTAATGAGGAAACCAAATTATCACTCTTTGCAGATGCTTAGAGAACCCCAGAGAATCAACTAAAAAGCTATTAGAAATAAGCTACAACTTTAGCAAAGTTGCAGGATACAAAATAAATCCACATAAATCATCAGCATTCTATACATCACTAACAAAATCCAACAGCAAGAGATACAAAAAGAAATTACATTTAAAATAACTATTGATAATATAAAATATTTATGAATTTATCTTCCAAGGGAAAGTCAGGAACTATATAAGCAAAACTATGAAACATTTTCCACACAAATAAAGTGAGATCTAAATAACTGGAAAAATATCAAGTGCTTGTGGATAGGTTAAACAAATATAATAAAAATGACAATACTCCCTAAACTAATCTATTTATTTAGTGCTATACCAATCTAATTCTCAAGAAACTATCTTACTGAACTAGAAAAAAATAACAACAAAATTCAGCTGGAAGAACAAAATGTCAAGAATTTCGAAGGAATTAATGACGAGAAAAGCAAATGAATGTGGCCAACTGTACCAGAACTAAAAGTATATTATAAAGCAGCTTTCATCAAAACCATTTGGTCCTTGTTAAGAAATAGAGAAGTTGATCAGTGGAATGGGTTAGGTTAACAGAAAAAAAAATAGCCAATGACTATAGCAATCAAGTACTTGACAAACCCAAAGATCCCAGCTTTTGGGCTAAGAATTCACTATTTGACAACAACTTCTGGGAAAGTTGGAAACTAGTGTGGCAGAAAATAGGCATTGACCCATACCTAACACCATATACCAAGTTAAGGTTGAAATGGGTTCATGATCCAGACATAAAGAATGATACTATAAACAAATTAGAAGAAGTTTACCTCTCAGATTTCTGGAGGAGGAAGGAATTTGTGACCAAAGAAGAACTAGAGATCATTATTGATCATAAAATAGATAATTTTGATTGTATCAAGTTAAAAAGCTTGTGTGCAAATAAAAAGGAATGCAGACAAGATTAGAAGGGAAGCAATAAACTGGGAAAACGTTTTTACACCCAAAGGATCTGATAAAGGCCTCATTTCTAAAATACATAGAGAATTGCCTCAAATTTATAATAGTTCAAGCCATTCTCCATTTGGTAAATAGTCAAAGGATATGAACAGACAGTTTTCAGGTGAAGAAATTGAAACTATTTGTAGCCACATGGCTCCAAATCACTATTGATCAGAGAAATGCAAATTAAGACAACTCTGAAATATCACTATACACCTGTCAGATTGGCTAAAATAACAGGTAAAAATAATGATGCATGTTGGAGGGAATAAGGGAAAATTGAGACACTGATTTTATGGTTGATGGCATTATGAAGAGATCAAACAATTCTGGAGAGCAGTTTAGAACTGTGTTCAAAAAGATTATATCACAAAGAGATCTTAAAAGAGGGAAAGGGACCCAAATGTGCAAAAATGTTTGTGGCAGCACTCTTAATAGTAGTAGGAAACTGGAAACTTAGTGGATGCCCATCAATTGGAGAATGGCTGAATAAATTATGGTATATGAATGCTATGGAATACTATTATTCTGTAAGAAACAACCAGCAAGATGATTTCAGAGGGGCTAGGAGAGACCTACATGAACTGATACAAAGTAAAATGAGCAGGACCAGGAGATCTTTTATACACAGCAATAACAAGACTATACAATGATCAGTTCTGATGGACTTGACTCTTTTCATCATTTGTTAGGATTCTTACAAAGTGATGTCAGTTGTCTAATTTTAGCATTGTGTTTAGCAGTTCTCTAGTTCAGAGTTCACACCTTTCACACCTTTAAGAGTTCTCACATTAGTTCACACATTAACATTCGAGATTCACAAGTCAGGATTCAGTCAGGAGATTCACAACTCAGGAACTCACAATCCCACTCTCTTGGAGAGGGAGTCAACCTTTGAGTTTACGCCTCTAAAAGAGCATATAAAAGGATGAGCCTCAGCGAGGGGTCTGTTGAGGAGAGTGAGAGCCAGAAGTCAGAAGAGGAGATTGAGAAAGCAGGGATCAGTGGAGGAGATTGAGAGAGCAATCAATGAACTAAATCCTCTAGTATTTTTCCCACAGCATTGCACAGGATGAGAATCTGGGCCATCTCCCAGGAGTGTATTGATTTTTATTTTAGGGATTACTGCATAACTTACCAAACTGATAAGAAAAATCATTAGGGAGTGGACTAGGATTCAGTCAGGAGATTCAGAACCAGGATTTAGAGAGAGCTTGAGGCTGAAGCTGGCAGAGGCAAAGGACTAGCAACAAGAGCTCTCAGAATAAAGGAAAGTTTACCGGGCTATTTTGGAAGAGACAATAAAGGACTGGACTTTAACTCCTGGCTGTGTTTGAGGTGATTATTACTCTGAACTGAAACTAAGGTTGCCTACAGAAGCTCCCCAAGAAACCTGCTCCCAGAGAACCAATATATTTTAGAGAAGAGAACACTACAACCATTGAGATGATTAAACTAGTTCTACTCATGCAGTGATAAAGAGAATTATCTCTGCCCAGAGAGAAAACCATGAGAACCTAGTGTGGAACACAGCACAGCATTATCACTCTCTTTACTGTTATTTGCTTGCATTTTGTTTTCTTTCTCAGTTTTTCTTTTTCTTCCTTCTTGATCTGATTTTTGTGTGTGTGTGTAACAAGGTAATTGTATAAATACGTATACATATAGTAGATCTAACATGTATTTCAACATATTTAACATGTATTAGACTACCTGCTAGCTAGGGGAAGGGGTGAAGGCAAGGAGGATAAAATTTGGAACAAAAGATTATGCAAGAGTCAATATGGGAAAACATTACTCATGCATATGCTTTGTAAATAAAAATCTTTAATAAAAAAAATCAAGGCATTGCACGCATTGATCTCTAAAGTTTCTTTCACTTCTAAATTCATAATCTTATGAAATATTAGCACTTTGGTTAAAAATCACATCCATGTGTGTAAGGGACCTTTAACACAAAATTGGAGAAATTTGAACAATTTCATTTGGAGAAGAGCAGAAAATCTGGGTTCAGGAAAAGGGCTGGGGGAGGCATGAGGGAAGCAAGAATCAAGTAGATGAATGAAGTGTTGACTAAAATGTCTCAAAATTAACTTCTAGATACAATTATCCATCACACTAAAGCTGGCAACATGGGAGTTAAAATAACTATCACAGATCTATTCTGATGGAAGACCCAGAAATACACATCAGAGTAGTATAATAGCGAAAGAGCAAAAAATCTGATCTTCCATCTATGAAACTTTCCCCAGTGAACTCAAAGGGCACTCTGTATCACTCCCTAATGATTTTTCTTATCAGTTTGGTAAGTTATGCAGTAGTCCCTAAAATAAAAATCAATACACTCCGGGGAGATGGCCCAGATTCTCATCCTGTGCAATTCTGTGGGAAAAATACTAGAGGATTTAGTTCATTGAATGGCTTCTCAGTCTTTGAGGGAGAGAGAGAATAGGACAAGTCCCCTTGTTTTTTTTTTTTTTGCCACAAACTCATCTCCCTGTCGATTTGATTGAGTTATCCATTCAGTGCCATGAATTCTGAGCACAGCCTTTATTCTAGAGCACACAGTGTTATTACCTAGGCTATTCCAAAGATTTTAGTCACTAGATTACAAATCATTCTTGAAAATGAACAAATAAAAGTGCAACTGAATTAAGATTATTATGCAAACAAGTTTTTTTTTTTTTTGAGGGGAGTTACTGTTTTAATCCAACCTAAATTAATAGGGCCATAATTATAAAGGATTAAGTGCATACATTAAAGAGTGAAACAGAGATAGAACAAACCACTTCAGAAAATATTATAGTTCATTGTGAAAAGAAAAAAAAATAAAATAGGTGGTTTTTATTAGACAATAGAGCCCTGATTTAAATAAGGGTTAGCATTAACTTTCTTCTGAATTATCAAACCTGGAAAATGAGCACTGAAAATTTTCTGGGAAAAAATTAACATGATTTTACTGAATAATATTAAACACAATTAGTTCAAGAACAATGAGAATAATATACCAAAAACAATAACATAGAAAAAATAGCCTTATCTTTAACAAAGAAGAACATTCAACTTTGGCTATTTATGAAAATGAGCTCCTGCTCATTATCCAGATGGCTCCGGAAATCTATTCTCCAGAAATCATCCCACATTGATCAGGAAAAGTACAGTAATTTTCTCTGACCTAAATGGATACTATTTTTATTCTTTGCTCCAAAAAGGATTTGTACCTTTTTACCATCCCTAAAGTAAACTTAATTTTGGCAAGTGAATTCTATAAAGTTTTTCTTCTTTTACATGTGTGTATACCATGGTTTCATTCTGTTTGTCAATCTGTTGCTAATCATAAAGAATTCCATAAATGTAAATTATTTTCAATTTACACCTTTAATGTATGTGTCAGTCTCTGTCAATATAATTTGACTTAATTCTAAACAAGAAGGAGACAAGAATAACTCTTCCTTAAATTGGTCAATATAGATATTTGGGATAGATCATAGAGAGTGTATGTTTAGATAGACCAAGTTCTGGGTCTGATTGTTAAGGAAACTGTTTTCAAATTTTGACCTTGATATTTCCCTCCATGACCTCAGATTAATTGGGGTTAATTGGTTCACTTCCACCTCTCTCTGGTTCTTCATGTGTATTATGAACAAGTTGAACTAGATGATCTGTAAGGATTCTTTTGATTCTAAGCCCATGAAACTTGGAGTAATTCATTCTACTTTGTGGCTTTAATTCAACCCACAATGGTTGATACACTGCAGACAGAACATTTATAACAGGTGATATAAATAGCATGATTATTTTTATTAGTTTTTTTGTAGTATTTTTATGCATATCTGGTTTCTCATGATGTATTTATTACTATCAATTAATAAAGTTGCAGAAAACATAGGGAAAAAAAAAACAGGGATAAATGTATTTTTCACGTCATCTTTTGAAATCATTTAAATATCTTAATTTAAGATTTTAAAAACAAATTCATATGAAATGTGTGCCTAAAATTTTTATTTTATTTTAAGGTAAAGGGTATCTAGTTTAGGTACTTTAGGATAAAAAGCATTTTTTAAAATAATACAAATGTTCAATTTGATTCATGTGCTTAGCTTAATACAAAAGGACATGATTTTAAGTATAAATTTAACTGTTTCAAATTTTATCAGTATTTTGTGTTTTTCATTTAATCTTTGTCATCAGTTAGTTTTCTTCCCTCCCAATAATCTCAAAATGTTTCTAGTTTTAAGGTTAGAAGATTCTAAGTTCTTTATATATATATTTCTGCAATGAAAATTACACATATATATATATATATATATATATTGCTGAGACAATTGGAGTTAAGTGACTTGCCCAGGGTCACATAGCTAGGAAGTGTTACATGTCTGAGACCAGATTTGAATTCAGGTCATTCTGTCTTTAGAACTGGTGCTCTATCCACTGCACCACCTAGCTGCCCCAATAATATTCATTCTTTAGGAAAACATTCAAAATTTGAATTTGAAATCTTTCCCATCAAAGAATTAAAATAATATTTTATTCTCTTCCTATAATTAAGTTTATTTAAAATCTTTCTGATTCTAATGTAATCTTTTCAAATGTACTCCTGCTTTACTAGAGGTCTTAATATACCACTCTGTATTATCACTTTTCTATTTAAAATGAAAGAAAAATTAAAAGAAAAATAAAAGCCTTTCATGGTTCTCTTTTGTTGATTGAATAAAGTATAACATTTTCATCTTAGCTTCAAAACCCTCCAACCCATCTGTCTATCTCATGTTATTGTCCTTAGTGTATTACATATTACAACCAATTTGACTTTATGATTCTGGGCAAGTCATTTAATCTCTCTTTGCTTTAGTTTACTTATCTGTAAAGGGGCTCAAAATTACATATATTTCACAGGATTGTTGTGAAGATCAAATGAAATATGGTATTTATCATAGGGCCTGGCATATAAGAGGTATTTCATAAATGTTAGCTTTTGTCTTATCATCTTCTTTATCATCCAATCTTAAACCACTTTCTCTTCTTTCCTTACCTTTGTGCATGTGGTTCCCATATTCAGAATGGCCTCTGCTCATTGCACTTCTATCAGTGAACATTCTACCTTTGCATCAAGTCTATACTCTTGTGACATCTGATTATTTCCTGAAACTTTTTCAAACATATCACTTCATAAGTGAAAGTGATCTCTTCTTCCAATTTTTCACAGAACATTTTTTCCCCAGAAACTCTGCTTTGAACTTTTTTTGTTTGTTTATTTCTGTGTGAATTGAAACTTTCACAAGGATTACACTTATGCTAAAATACACAAAATCCTAGAATTTCTAAAACCAATTCCATATCAATTATGCTTAGAGCAAAACTCCATTACTTTTCTAGACAAATTTTATTGAAAAAGGCCTAAGTTGTTAAATTATTAAAGGAACACAGAACTAAAGATGTTCTTTTACTTGTAATATAGTCCAAGTTGCTCATATTTATTCTTCTGAAAATAAATATGAAAATTGTATATGAAAAGGAGAAACTGAATTATATTGTCTGAATATCTAAGTTCTTTGAAATAATAAATTGATACTTCTGTGATATTCATTCTTAACCTTCCTGAAAAGTCAGGCTAAAATTATCTATTTAATTTATGATTTTCTTCTCAAGTCTTTTTATTTGATCAGAATTAAAACTAACAAAATACTAGGATAGGCTAATATCACAGGGTTTAAAAAACACTCTTGGAGCTGAGTATAATCTGCCATATTGTGATCTGGCTTTATAAGAGTTTTCAATCTATTCTTTCAGAAGTTATAAGCATCTGAATTATTGGCTACCAAGTCATATCTTTTGAGTTTCATCCATCATTGGTCATGGGAATTAGAAATAGAACCCACTTCAGCAAAAATATGAATAGTTACACAAGCTTTTTTTTTTATCCAATGAAAAGTAAAGAGTATTCATACCCATTGAATATCTTATCGCAATGTTTGAATAAGGTAGGATGATGGTCTTGCAAGAGAGATCATTCAACATAGTCTATAGATTTTATTTTAAGTTGAAAAAGTATCTGGCAATGTGGCAATAATAATGGTTTCTAACACACTGTTAGCAGTGCTATAGATGGCTTATGGACTGCATTACACTTTTCTATTCCTCATTGAATTTTATAATGATTCAGATATTTTCTAAAATGAACTTATGATAGATTGAACTTGCATACATTATTATTCATTCAAATTGTATTTTTAGAGATTAAATAATAATTATTTTAATAGGCCATTTTTAGATAAGGCATTTGGGTTTACAAATAAATATGTGTAGAATTTGAAGGTATAAGTAAACTGTTTCTGGTTTCTAACTTTTTTTTTAAAAAGGGCTATGAATTGTCCCTTTCTGGGCATGATAATGCTTAGGAGGGATGAAGAAAAGAAAGAAAATAATAGGTACTTGATGTATTTTTAAAGTGTTTTCTTATTCCTAAGGATACTGGAAAGTATAATTCTCCTAAATGAGGGAGCTGCTTTTTTAGGATAAAAGATAAATTGTTTCTTACATAATGGCATGTTTTCATGTATCATAATTATTTTCCAAAATTGAGGAAAATGACTGTACAAAGGAACATCCACAGTGCAAAACAACTGTGATAATAACGATAGTGAAAATTGTGAGAAGAATCATTGAATAGTGAACAATGCACTGATCTTTAAGTAAAAAAAAAAAACAGATTCAAGTTTTTGTCTCTGACACTAGTTAGATCATAATGGAGAAGCCATTAACTATTTTATAAACCATTTAGGGGAATCTCTGTCTTGATTTTAAACTGTTGTTTTCCTCCTCTAAGTTATACTGATAATATCATAGATTTTGACTCCCATCTCCAGATATTGAGTGTAAAAATACTGGTATAATCTTGCAGTCAGAAGAGCCTAGGGTGAAGCCTTCCTTATGACATATACTGTGTGACAAAATATTTAACTATTTTGTTGTCCAAGATAAAAAAAAAATCAAAGATCAGTTGTGATGGTGAGAATTTACACACTGTGAGTTTTACATCTTGACAAAACCATAAGTCCATGTCTCACACACATAAACACAGATAATAAAAATAAGTTATAAATTGTCTTGCTCATATTCAAGTTAATGAGATCAAAAATGAAAATAGTAAATGATTACATTCAAAATCAAAACTTAAATTTAAGTTATCCAAATTAGAACATCATGAAAGTTAGTCTTGGCTATCATTTGAGAGTATTCATTTGTATAAAGGCCTTTTCCTTTCTGTTCCTTATGGTGTGGTTAGTACTGACTTAAGCAGTCCCTGAACAAAAGTGTTCAAGGAATAAAGTTTTAATATTAAAAGATGTGGTTGAAATAGTTTTAGTAATATCTGGTGACATTAAAAGTTGCCTCTGATTTCTAAGGAGTTCAGAACAGTAAAGCCAATGGAAATCTGAGAGATAGCTTAAAAGGCCAATTTAAGCTGTATACGACTTTTTATTTTGCTTGTTTTTTCCTGGGGAGAGGGAGGGGAATAGTAGGATATAGTGGTGGGAATTTGTTTTTAAAGGAATTTTTATATATGTTCCCTGATCATGCCTACTGTAACCAGTATACATGAATTTTTTTTGATTTGTGATACAGTGAATAAGAGAGTTGGGGAATACTAGGAATGAAAACATGTGGCATATAGGTTTTTTGCAGATTAAATATGTCATATTATTGTACCTTCATCAGTTCTCTGTGCTGAAGGGCCTATTGATTGTTTCCTACACATAACATTCTCCTTCCTGTATCCATGCCTTTGCTTAAGTTGCTTCCTTATTGTTGTCTTCTAGATTCCCTAGAATCATAGTTTAGGTATCAATTCTTGTATCTTTTCTGATTTCTTGCCATCCAAATGGCATGCTCTTTTTTGAAAATCTTTTGCAATTATTAACTATGGTACAAGTAGAAAGTAAACATATCCAGGGCAAGGACTTTTACATTTTTTTTTGTCTCTGTGTCTCCAGGGTAACGAACAGTGCCTTGAAAATAGACAATGCTTTTATAAATGTTTGTTGAATCAAATACCTGAACATTATTTGTAAGACTATAACATGTACCCAACTTGCCAAATGCCTCAACCTGCACAGACAGTCTTTAGCCAGATTGGAAGGGCACAGGAGCTATTTGTCACTTCCCTAAATAAACCTGCTACTTCTATAATATGGCTGTTTTCAGATAAAGGAAAAGTATGTTGGTGAGTGGGATGGAAATTGCAGAAGCACAATACTATATATTTACATGCAGCTTCAATTAAATTCTAAATCAAAGAGCAAAATGTTATTTTGGTCCAATTCCTCAGGCCCACCCAGATAACTTGCTGACTCATAAAGCTCAATGTGTGTCAAGCCAGCGACTCATCTATCTGCCATTTTGACCAACAGAGGGTCCTTTTTTTTCCTAGTGAGTTCCAGCATTTTCAAAATGTCTAGCTAATACTGTAGCAGTGAAGATAAATTGCATAAAATAGATTAAACACAAAAATGTAATTATATTTTAAATTAAATGTAAATGTTTAAAAATATGAAAACTTACTAAATGTGTTTTTTTCCCTTTTTTCCCTTTTAGCTAAAGGCTTCTTTCTATATATGTGCCTATTTTTCAAGAAATTTCTTTCTTGACACATGTATATAAATACAGATAGGTCCACATTCAGTTAGATCACATACACACATACATATACAACCCTATAAAAATTTTTTTCAAAGCAATAGTTTATTTAATTATATTGAATCAGAGAGGTCTTGTTACTTTGTTCATGTCTGGGGAGGGGGAAGCCTATGTAACACTGAAATGAAATGTTATTACCATCTCACTTATTCATTCTTGGAATTGGCTTAGTGATTACTTCAACATCAACATCAGTGAAAAACATTTGACATCTGGCCTAGAAAATCAGACAGCAGACCACAAAGACTTTGATTAAAAAAAAAAAAAAAAACTTCATGTAATTTTCTCCAATCAGTAGGTTGGCCTATTCTTTTACCAGAATGAAGGTTTCTCTCATCACCTGCAAATTTGTAGCAGGGCTTAAAGGAGGGGGGGAAGCCTTGAATCTTTTACATATAAATCCATTCTCAATAGAGAAGCACTCTTAGAGTAACTTGATCATCAAGTTATACTGATGATGATATCACATTTATTAGAAATTGATCTGGGATCTTTGGTGCCCTAATATTTTTGTTAACTACTTTATAACATTAAAATCTGCCTCAATTTACTTATTTTGCCTTTAAGCAATTATTTTTGCAAAACCAAAGAAACTTGTACATTTGAAATTATTTCTTCCTGAAAAAAAATATAGACTCTTTTATATATCTGCATACTAGAGACTCTTAAAAGACCAAAAATAAAGCAGGTCACTTGGGTTCATTATATTTAGCCTCCCTTTGAGCAGGAGCCATTCCCATTAGAGAGAAGAATGCATGCTCAGCCACTCTACAATAGAGATCCTGAAATGAACTACACTGCAGGATCACCATGAATTAAAGTCTCCATCGAGACACTGGCTCCTGGCATCGGAGAGCAGGGCTCTGATGAACTTGTTCAAGGAGCACTCTGGTAATGAGCCATCATGCTGCCTTTTCTCTTGGAAGACAATTTATATGATGAAACTTGATAATTAACTTATGTCCAACAAACTAAATTCAATATATCTGTTTTCAGGTCAGAGACAGTGGCTGCAGTCCCTGTGAATGTGTTACCCCATCTTCCTTTTCCTTGACAAGGACACGGTCCCTGCTAATACAGTGTCACAGTAAATTTGCTTATCTCTTAAGAACAACGAGGTATGCTGTAAAATATGTTAGTACTATCAAAACATTCATAATAAAATCCTAATAAAATTAGAAACTTGGAATAAAAGGAAATCATGGTCTTCAATTGTATGTCTCGAATTACCTTCAATAATGGCTGATACATTACATAGTATAAAATAGGATACCTTCCATGTGCCTGACTGGTTTGCCTCTTTTACTTTGCAAGAATGGAAGACATTGAGAAAGTAGTGAATTCTAATTTTTGTTTTCAATTGCTTAACTCTGTCTAACATGACCTGCAAATTATTGTAATTCCTATAGATCCCTGGTGAATATAAAAACTTCATAGTGAGTACCTACTTGATGGGGGGAGGGGAGAGACAAAGAGAGACAGAGACACAGAGAGAAGAAGAGAGAGAGAAAGAGAGAGAAAGAGAGAGACTGAGACAGAGAGAAACAGAGACAGAGAGAATGGAGAGAGACAAAGAGAGACAGAGGCAGACACACAGAAAAAAAAAACACAAAGACAGAAACAGAGGGAGGGAGGAAGAAATGAAAGAAGGAAAGAAGGGAGGAAGGAATGAAGGAAGGAAAGAAGGGAGGAAGGAATGAAGAAAGAAAGGAAGGAGAGAAGGAAGGAAGGAAGGAAGAAAGAAAAAGTAAATTGAGTCAGATTTTAATGTTATAAAGTAGTTAATAAAAATATTAGGGCACCAAAGATCCCATATCAATTTTTAATAAATGTGATACCATTTTCTTTTGCCTGAAGAAGAAGGGTATCCATATTGATAATGAGGGAGGAAGGAGAAAAGAAAGAACTGCTTCAGTTTTTTTAAAATGTCAGTGTTGTATTGAAATCTGCCGGAGGCCAATCCTTATATCCATTCTTTGCTCATGGCAGTTTATTCAAATTATTACTTTAGAGTGGAATTCAGTGAGTGGAAGGTGAAAGTGCATCACAAGTTAAGTACAGTTCTTGGTACATATTTAGAAAAGTATATGTTGAGTCACTGACCTATATATGCATGAAATCTGGTTATATTTTTGGATACAGCTAGGTGGCATAGATACATTGGGCCTAAAGTCAGGAAGCCTCATTTTCATGAGTCCAATTATGACTTCACACACTTTCTATGTGAAACTGGACCAGTTACTTAAAGTCAGTTTTTATTCATATCAACTATTCTTACACAAAAAGCAATTTTGACTTTTAATAGGTTAAAAAAATTAATGTCAATATTTCCAAATAGATCAAGTATAGATCTATATCTATAAAATGGTATTCTAGATGAAATCTAAAATTTCCTAAAAAATTTTTGTTGTGAAAAAACAAAATTCCATTTGAATGTTCCATCAGTATTTAGTCTTAATTAAATTAGTAAATTTAAATTTTCATTTATAATTTTAAGAAGCAAATTCAGGTAGTATAAAGATATCAAACACCTGTAGATTAAAACTGGGAAATATTTAATAAAATAAATAAAAATAAAATAGAACATAGTTAATGTGAAGATGTGGTTTTTAACAGGGATCCTTATGTATGACTGAGGAAATCTTGTATTGATTAGCTGATTTTAATTTCTGCCTCTGATATATACTGTGACTCTGAGCAATTCACTTAATTTCTCAGCACTGGAGGCCAGTAGCTTTGATATAATGAGTTTTCTCACTTTAGCATTCCTTATGCCAACTAAATCCCACGGCTAGTTTCTAGTTCTTTTAACAGTTAAATTTTGAGAAAATATACATATATGCATATTTATCCATATATACATGTGTTTATAATGTATATACATGCACAAAAGTGTTTATACCCTTAGATATGTATAGGGATGACTAACTTTTCATCCTAATGAAGCAAATTTTATCATCAATAAGTAAATGGGGAAGGTAGATTTGAGGCAGGAAGCTATCAATTGATATTTAGGCACAATGAATAAAATTTATTCAGAGACCATAGGCTAATAGTACTACAGATTTTTGAGCTGGAAGGAAATACTTAGGTCATATACTCCTACCTGTTTTATGAATGAGGCGACTGAATTCCAAAGAAATTGAGGCTTCCTCCAAATCACACAGATTTCTTAGAATAAAGATGATATCACTGTTCATTATTTCTTTCCTCCTTGAAACAGATGTTGGAACAGAAATAAACTGAAGTCTCTTTAGAATGTGGAACTGTTGGAGATATATTTCTTAAAAATGATGGAAGCTTATCATCTTCTAGATCCTCCCTTCTCCAGAGGTTTTCTTGATATTCTCTCTCTTGGCTCTCTTCCTCTGTCCACAAACTATGAATGTCCTCCAAGGATTTGTTTCTTGACCCTCTTTTCTTTCCTGATTTTACTTAATGATCTCAGCAGCACCCATAATTTTAATTATCACCTCTATATAAGTATTTCTTATATCCATTTGTCCAGTCCTAATCTGACTTCAGATTTCTCTTCTTGTAAATCCAGCTGCTTATTGGACTTCTCAGAATTGTTAGTTCATATATATCTTGAAATTTGCATATCCCAAACTAAACTTATTTTTTTTCTCGGTAAATCCTCCCATCTTCTTAAGTTCCCTATTAATTGTGGAGGATACCAGCCATCATCTCAGTCAAATAGGCTCATAAATTTCCTACCATCTTTGACTCCTCAACCTCATCTCCCATAAACAATCAATTTTTAATTGCTCTTTTATCTATCTTCAGATGATCTTCTCTCTCTCTCTGTCTCTCTCTCTCTCTCTGTCTCTCTCTTTCTCTCTCTCTCTATATATAATATATATATATGTATGTATATATATGTATATGTACTGTTAAAGGATATACATTCATTCATGCATCCATATATACATATATTTGAAAGGCACAATGATCTTCTTAAAAATATTGGACTATACAAACATAATTACAAAACACTTCTCATACAAAAAAGTCATATCTAAACAACTGGAAAAATATCAATTGTTCATGGCTAGACTTAGCTAATATAATAAAAATGACAATCTGACTAAATTGGTATATTTGTTCAGTGTCATATCAATCAAACTGTCAAACCATTATTTTATAGAACTAGAAAAAAATGACAAAATTCATCAATAAGAAGTCAAGAATATCAAGGGAATTAATGACAAAAAAATATATAAAGGATGGTGGCTTGGCAGTACCAGACCTAAAACTATATTAGAAAGCAGTAGCCATCAAAATCATTTGATAGTGGCTAAGAAACAGAGTTGTGGATCAGTGGAATATGTGAGTTTCATGTGACACAATAATCAAGACTTATAGAAATCTAGTATTACATAAAATCCCAAACTCCATCTTCTTGGGAAACTCACTATTTGACAAAAATTGTTTGAGAAAATGGAAAATAATATGTCAGAAACTCAGCTTTGATCTACATCACACCCCCATACCAAAATAAGATGAAAATGGATACAAGATTTGGGCCTAAAGGATGATACCATAAACAAATTAAGGAATAATTTATCTATCAAATCTTTGGAGAAGGGAGGAATTTATGACCAAAGAAGGACTAGACAATATTATGAAAAGTAAAATTGACAACTTTGTATACATTAAACTAAAAAAGTTTTAATTAAAATGACAACAATAATAAAAACAACAACCTGAAACAGAGTAAAAATAGAACTTAATGGGAATTAGAGTACAGATGATTCTGATTTATCCTATACATCCCATATGTGATATAATTCATTTAGTACCTTCTTCCAGTGTGATACTTTTCTGATCTTTCCTTGAAACTATTAACACAAAGAACTTATTTTCCTATACAGTGACTATGGTGCAGAATGAAACATCACAGTACATAGTATTCAAAATAATTAAGTTTTCTGGAGTTGATACTATTAGACGGCTTGATGGAACAATGAGTAGAATGCTGGACCTGCAATCAGGAAGATCTGAGTTCAATAGCTTGTTAACTATATAGTCCTAAGGAAATCACTTAACCTCTTTTTAATCTCGATTTTTTCATCTGTAAAATGGAGATAATAATAACACCCACCTCCCATATTTGTGAGAATTAAATGAGATAAAATTTGTAAAGTATCTAGGAAAATAAGTAGCACATAGCAAACACTATATAAACATCAACTATTGTAATTACAGATGTTTAATAATATTTAAGTTGATGAGCTGTCTGATTATCTAATATTTCAACCACCTATAACCTGTGACCCCAAATAACACCTAATGTAAGTTAGATTTAATTGGGGAATATCTAGTAAAATATTCTTTTTGACTCACATCCCTAATCAGAATCTTCCTTGGGAGCATCCAAATGCAACTCAAATTTATACCTGCTGAAAAAGGCAAAAGGCCCTTAAATTCTTAGACCAGCACTCACTAACTCCATCTTCAGTAAAGAACAAAACAAAACAAACAAACAAACAAACAAACAAAAAACAAAATTATGTAATCCAAAAGAAAATGTGAATTATAAATGTCAAATCAGAAAGCATTTATTATATGCTACTAGAACAGTATTAAGTATGGGGGATATAAAGAAAAGGAAAAAAGTTATTCTCTTTTCCCAATGAGTTCATTGTATTTAAAGGACAACAACATCCAAATGAACATGTTTAAACAAGTTATGTACAATGTAAATTGAAGATACTCTCAAAGGGATACCACTAGCATGAAAGAAGATTGGGAAAGGCTTCTTGGAGAAGGTAGGATTTTTTGCTGAGACTTGAAGAAAGTCAGGGAGGGCATGAGGTAAAGACAAAAAAGAAAGAGTTCCAGGCACAGTGGACAGCCAGTGAAAATGACTGGTCAGATGCAGGTTTCTTGTGTGAGAAATATCACAGAATTCAAAGTCAAATACAACAGAAAAAACTTGTATCCAAGTCTATAAAAAGCCTATGTATGTGTGTGTGTGTGTGTGTGTGTGTACTTTCCCCTATCCCAACTGTAAGACTGTAATACTATCCCTTTATTACTAAGCCCCGGCTAATGGCTTAAAGTTCCATTTTCTGAAGAGTATCCTCATTCCCTTGTAACTCACAGTTGCAGTGAAAGACAAAATCTATGTTTGTTTCTTTACTTTGTAGCTCTGTATTTTGCTGTTCTTTCAGAACTCCAAATCCTATTACTGGAAGCCTTTTATCCTGTGCATCACTTGCTTTGTAAATATTTGTTGATATGTTGTCTCTCCAATTTAATCCTAAGCTCATTGAGATCAGATCCTTTGTCTCTTTTTGTTTCTCCAACACTTAACAGGATTCCTGGTATAAAGTAGGTGCTTAATAAATGTTTATTGATTTACTGCTTGGTATAGGAAATTAACATTGTTGCAGAATAGGAGGCTGGGTCCCAGGAATGTTCTTGTCTAGGAACAGCAATATTTAAAAATTGCCAGTTTCATTTCCTATACTTTGTTCTTTTCTTGATCTAAGATTCTATGATCCTCTGCTAATGCCTCTAGCTATTGCTGCCTCTAAATCAATGGAGTGTCTTCCACTTTGAGGGCCCTGTGATTTCCTGGAGCGGTATCACAGATCTAGATTTCCAATTGATTGTTTTTGTAATTCTTATGTTCTCCAAGTCTCTCAGTTCTGGCTACCTTTCCAATATCTATTCTTTTAAGGCAAAATCAAAAGGAATGTTTCAGGTGCATTATATGTCATCAATATTTCCAAATGCCAAAATTCATTCAATAATCACACCATGGCCACAATTGTTTAAATCAAGTAAAAAAGTATTTATTAAGTATTTTATTAAGTGCTTAACTATGTGCATAAACTAAGATTAGTGTTAGTGATTAAAAGAAAGGAAAATGTAATACTTGGACAAAGAGCTACTGTTTTAATAGGTTTTGGGAAATAATACACAAACTGTATGTGCATGGGACTGAAAGAGAGAGGGAAGGAGAGGGAAGGAGAGGGAAGGAGAGAGAGAGAAAAAGAGGGAGAGGGGGACAAAGCAAGAATAACAGAGACAGAGAGACAGAGACAGAGAGATGGAGAAAGAGACAGAGACAGAGACACACAGAGATACACACACAAATACTCATAGATATTTACATATAATTAATTGGAATTAATGTCAGAGGAAAGTCGTCAGTAGAAAGATGGAGAAGAAATGCTTAGGTAAGACCCTTTCCAGAAATTAGAATTTGAGGTACTGGATCCAAGATGGCAAAGAGAAGCCCTGAAGTTGTCTGAACTCTCTTCAGTTTGCCTCAGAAAACAATGTCAAATAAAGCCTCTAAAAGAATTCTGGAGGTACAGAAGATCTAGCTTAAGATAATTTAGAAGAACTTCAGGAAAATTCTATCTTACTTGGATAAAAGTGAAGTGGAGCCCAATGGAGGCAATGTATAGGCAAATCAGCTGAAGACTCTTAGCTAAAGCAGTAGATTAATAACTGAAGGTCTGAGGTCCTGGCTCAATAGACCAGCACAGCAGGCAAACTGCCAGTCCTAGAACCTAGGACACAATAGGTCTCCTTAGCTCAGTGGGTAAATTGTCAACCCTGGTGTAGAAAGGCAGTGACTAGGCTCCTGGCTCATAGTCCAAGAAGCTTAGGACAATGTGCTCTTTGCATCAGAAACAGAGATAGGCTTTAAAAATGAGTAAAAAACAAAAAAGAGTCTTGATCATAGAAAGTTATTTGTAGAGAATTCTCAGGAAGCTAAAACCTTTGGTACTGGGATGTTCTCTCCCTCCTAAGACTAATCACAGGTGCATTTAAGCTTGAAATCGTGAGAAACATAAGGTCCTGGCACAATTACTGGAACATTGTGAACTTCACACAAGATTGAGTTACTCAAAACTAACAACATGCTTCAGACAGTTTGATCAGAGAAAACAGAAACCAGGGTTGTTCACAGAACAATGCTTAGAAAACAAATTCTTAAAAAATAGAATTGGGAGGGGGGAGGGGGCTGAGCTAAGATAGCAGAGACAATACACTTTTTTCTCTGACCTTCTTTACAAACCCCACAATAACTACAAAATCCAACCTCTGAATTAGCTCTAGAGGGCAGAACAACAAATATTAGGAGTGCAACAAATTACCAGCAGAAGATGATTTCAAAGACCACTAGAAAAGGTCTATTTCAATTGGAAATAGGAGGGAGACAGCCAGGGAAACCAATACAAATGCCAGCGCAGATAGCTCAGTATCCCAGGGAAGAGAATTTGCAGGAGGAAACAGACCAGAAAAGATCTGTTTAAATCAGAAACGGGAGAGAGGCAGTGACCACAAAGGCCAGCACAGACAGAGCAGGGCCCCAGGGCAGAACAGTCTCAGTGTGGTGGTGAGACCTCCATGGAGCAGAGAATTTAGAGGAGGAAGAGAACCAGAAGGTCTGCTTCAATTGGAAACAGGAGAGAGACAGCTGACCACAAATAACAGCACAGACAGTTCAGAGTCAGGGAGTAGTGCAATCTCAGAGTGAATGAGCAGACTTCTAGCACAAGCACCAGGGCAGACAGCACAGAGCCTCAGAGCATTGTTAACAACTCCATGTGGCAGGGCCAGAACCAGAGTGAATCAGTACTGACCCAGAACAGCTGTGGTTGCTTGAAAAACCTCACCCCCTCTAAAAGCAGACCTTAACTTTGAAAAAAAAATGAGTAAAAACGTAAAGAGGACTCTCCAAATGAAGCTCCAAAGGGTGAAATAACCTGGCCTCCATCACACTAGAGAAAAAAAAATGGGGAAAGGAAATGAAAGCCTTGTAAGAGGGTCTGGAAAAGCAACACAGAACAGACATAGTGAAATGGAAAAAGAATATAACTCATTAAAAGATAGATTTGATAAACCAGAAAAAGAAAGCAACTCCCAGAAAAACAGAATTTGTGAAACAGAAAAAGAAAATAACTTCTTAAAAAACAAAATTTATGAAATAGAAAAAGAAAGTAACTTGCTAAAAATAGAATTTGTGAAATGGAAATTCCATAGAACAAAACAACTCACTCAAAAATTCAATTGGACAAATATAAAAAGAAGTTAAAAAAAAATAAGTAAATGAAGAAAATAATACACTAAAATTCAGAATTGAACAAATGGAAATAAATGATTCAATAAGGCAACAAGAATCAGTCAAACAAAACAAAAAAAATGAAAAAATAGAAAAATATATAAATTACATAATGAGGAAAAAGCATTTCCACTCATCTGGAAAATAGATTTAGGAGAGACAATCTAAGGATTATTAGACTCCCTGAAATACATGATGAAAAAAAGAATCTAGACACTATTTTTCAGGAAATCTTCAAAGAGAACTGTTGAGATACCATAGAAACAGAAAGCAAAATAGGTATTAAAAGAATTCATTGATCACCTGCAGAAAGAGATTCCAAAATTATAAGTCCAAGAAATATTGTGGCTAAATTCCAGAACTATCAGACCAAGAAAAAAATACTACAAACAGCCAGAAAAAAACAATTCAAATACCGAGGAGCCACACTAAGGATCACTGAAGATCTAGCAGCTTCCACATTAAAGGATCAAAGGCCCTGAAATCTGATATTCCAAAAGGCAAAGGAACTTGCTATGCAGACAAGAATAAACTACCCTGCTAAACTGAGCATTTTCTTCCAGGGAAAAAGATGGACATTTAATGAAATAGGTGAATTCTATATATTTCTGAGAAAAAAACAGAGCTAAACAAAAGTTTGACCTTCAAATATAGGATTTGAGAGAAGCATAAAAAGGTAAAAATAACTTTTAAGAACTGTACTTCTGTTACGATTATAACATAACCGGTTTACGGTTATAATATAAAAAAGGATCTAGAAGTGGAAAGGGAATTATACCAGAAAAGGGATCCTATAAAAAGATAAAAATAGGGAAGCTACAGCTCACAAAGAAGCAAAGGAAACCTATTATATCTGAGGGAAACAAGGGAGGGAGATGATCATACTGTGAATCTTACTTATATCAGAATTGGCTCAAAGAGAAAATGTTAGACATATTCAGTTTACAGAGAAACTACTCCCAGCTCATTGAAAAGTGGGAGGGGAAAAGCAAAAAAGGAAGGGGTAGAACAAATAGAAGTGAATACAGAAATTGAAAGGGAAAGGTTTAAAGAAAGGGGAGGGATTCTAAGAGGGGATCCTAAAAAAGGAGGGCTGTGTGAGGCAAGTGGTGTGAGGCAAGTTTAATACTGGAGAGAGGGGTAAGGAGAAAAAGAAAGAGAAAAGCACAATCTGGGGTTAACGAAATGGCAGGAAATACAGAATTAGTAATCTTAACCATAAATGTGAATGGGGTAAACTCCCCCATAAAGTGGTGGCAGATGGCAGACTGGATTAAAAACTAGAATGCTACAATAAACAACAATTTACTTGAAACACACTTGAAGTAGGACAATACATACAGAGTAAAGGTAAAAGGTTGGAGCAGAATCTAATATGCTTCAGGTGAAGTAAAAAAAAGAAAAAGGCAGAGGTAGCCATCCTGATCTCAGATCAAGCAAAAGCAAAAATTGATCTAATTAAAAGAGATAAGGAAGGAAACTATATCTTGCCAAAGGGCAGTATAAATAATGAAGCAATATCAATACTAAACATATATGCACCAAGTAGTATAGCATCAAAATTTCTAAAGGAGAAGTCAAGAGAGTTGCAAGAAAAAATAGACAGCAAAATTATAATAGTGGAAGAAATAAACCTAGCACTCTCAGAACTAGATAAATCAAACCACAAAATAAATAAGAAAGAAGTTAAAGAGGTAAATAGAACACTAGAAAAGTTAGGTATGATAGATTTTTTGGAGAAAACTAAATGGAGACAGAAAGGAGCACACTTTCTCCTCAGCAGTCCATGGAACCTATAAAAATATTGACAATATATTAGGACATAAAGACCTCAAATTCAAATGCAGAAAGGCAGAAATAGTAAATGCATCCTTTTCAGATCATGATGCAATAAAAATTACATTCAATAAAAAGCCAGGGGAAAATAGACCAAAAAGTTATTGGAAACTAAATAATCTCATCCTAAAGAATGAATGAGTGAAACAGCAAATCATAGATACAATTAATAATTTCACTCAAGAGAATGACAATGATGAGAAGACATATCAAAATGTGTGGGATGCAGCCAAAGCAGTAATAAGGTGAACTTTTATATCTCTAGATAAATAGAGAAAGAGAAAATCATTGAATTAGGCTTGCAACTAAAAAAGCTAAAAAGGAGCAAATTAAAAAAGCCCAATCAAAAACCAAACTTGAAATTCTAAAAATAAAAAAAAAGAGTTAATAAAATTGAAATTAAAAAAAAAAACTATTGAATTAACAAATAAAACTAAGAGTTGGTTTTATGAAAAAAATAATAAAATAGATAACCCTTGGTAAATTTGATTAGAAAAAGAAAAGAGAAAAATCAAATTATTAGTCTTAAAAATGAAAAGGGAGAAATTTTCACTAATGAAGAGGAAATTATAGCAATGATCATGAGTTACTCTGACCAACTTTATGCCAATAAATTTGATAATTTAAGTGAAATGGATGACTATCTCCAAAAATATAGGGATAATATAAGATATCAAGACTCTAAGGACTATTGTGGCCAGATCCCATAACTATGAGGTCCAGGAGAACATACTGCAAAAGTAGAAAAAATCAGTTCAAATAGCAAGAACCCACAGTCAAGATAACACAAAATCTTTATACTTCTACTTTAATGGAACAGAGGGCTTTAAATATGATATTCCAGAGGGAAAAGGAACTAGGATTACAACCCAGTGGTATATGACACACACACAAAACTAACTGTGTATTAGGGCATAAAAATCTCATAATCAAATGGAGAAATGCAAAAATATTAAATGCATCCTTTTCAGATTATGCAATGAAAATTACATATATTAAGAGGCTATAGAAAGTTAGTTAAAATTAATTGGAAACTAAATAATGTATTCTAAAGAATGAGCCAAACAAGAAACCAAAGAAATAATCAATAATCATCAAAGAGAATGATGACCATGAGACATCACATCAAAACTTAATTTGTGTAACCAAAGCAATAGAACTTAGGATGAATTTAACATCTCTAAATGCTTTTATCAATAAAATAGAGAAGGAGCAGATCAATAAATTGGGCATGTAATTAAAAAAAACTAGAAAAATCACAAATTAAATATTTTCAATTAAACATCAAATTAGAAATTTGGAAAATCAGATCAGAGATTAATAAGAATGAAGGTAAAAAAAAACTATTGAATTGTAAATAAAACTAAAGATTGGTTTCATGGGAAAACCAATACAATAAATAAATTTTTGGTTAATTTCTTTAAAATAAGAAAAGAAGAAAAACAAATTATCAGTATCAAACAATGAAAAGGGTGAATTCACCATCAATGAAAAGCATATTAAACCATTTATTAGTTGCTATTTTGCTTAACTGTATGCCAATAAGTCTGATAATATAAGTAAAATGGATAAATATATACAAAATATAAATTGCCCAGATGAATGGAAGAGGAAATAAAATACTTTAATAACCTCATATTAGAAAAAAAATTGAACAAGTAATCAATGAATTCCCTAAAAATAAAATCTCCTTGGCCAGACAAATTAACATGTGAATTCTCCAAATATTTAAAGAACAGTTAATTTTAATACAATATAAATGATTTGAAAAAAAAATAGGTGAAATCCTACTAAATTCCTTTAATGGCACATATATAGTACCCATATCTAAACCAGGAAGAGCCAAAACAGAGAAGGAAATTTATAACCCAATTTCCCTAATGAATATAGATGCAAAAATTTCAAATAAAATATTAGCAATGATATTATTACAGCAATTTATCACCAGAATAATATAGTATGACCGGGTAGGATTTATAGCAGGAATGTAAGGCTTGTTCTATGTTAAGAAAACTATCAATATAATTGGCCTTAATGATTCTTATTACCTTAATAGATACATTAAAAAGCTTTTAACAAAATATAGCACCCATTCTTATTAAAAACAATAAAGACCACAGGAATAAGCCTTAAAATGACAAGTAGTGTCTTTCTAAAACAATCAGCAAACATTATCTGTAATTTGGATAAGCGAGAAGCCTTCTCAACAAGATAAGAGGTGAAACAAAAAATATCTATCATCACCACTATTATTCAATATTGTCCTAGAAGAAAAAGGAATACAAGGAATTACTAGAGGCAATGAGGAAACAAAACTATTACACTTTTCTAAAAAAATATGATGGTATATTTAAAGAATCCTAGAAAGTAAATTAAAAAACTACTTGAAATAATCAACCACTTCATCAAAGTCACAAGAAATAAAAGAAACCCACATGAATCATCAGTATTTCTATATATTACTAAATTAGAACAGCAGAAAGATAAATTCTATTTAAAATAAGATTAGAGAATATAAACCATTTTGGAGTCTACTTGAACACAATTACAAAACATGCCACACAAATAAAGCAGGTTAAAATATTTGTAAAAATATCAACTGCTCATGGATAGACTGAATTAAATCCAAACAACATTTCTACATAAATCAATCTACTTGTTCAGTGCCATACCAATCAAACTAATAATAAAGTAACTTTTATTTATATCTATAAAGTAATTTATAGAGCTAAAAATAATAACAGAATTCATCTGGAAAAAGAAGTCAAGAATATCAAGTGAGTTCAAGAAAAAAATGGAAAAGATGGTGGATTAGCAGAACATCTACTAAAACTCTACTATAAAGCATCATCATCAAAATTTAGTCCTAGCTAAGAAATAGAGTGGTGTATCAGTGGAATAAATTAGATACATGAGTCACTATGATAAATGATTTATAGCAATCTACTGTTTGATAAACCAAAGACTCCATCTCTTTAGATAAGAACCCAGTATTTGGCAAAAATTGCTGAGAAAACCAGGAAATAATACGGCAGAAACTAAGGATATACCAACAATCCGCAATATTCACCAAGATAAGACCAAACTAGATACATGATTTAGACACAAAAAGTGATACCATAAACAAATTAGAAAAACAAGTTCTAGTTTATCTTCAGATTTAATAAGGGAAGACTTCTTTTTTTTATTATAGCTTTTTATTTACAAGATATATGCATGAGTAATTTTTCAGCATTGACAATTGCAAAACTCTTTGTTGCAATTTTTCCCTTCCTTCCTCCATCCCCTCCCCCAGATGCCAGGTTGACCAATACATGTTAAACATATTAACGCATAAGTTAAATACAATATATGTATACATGTCCATGCAATTATTTTGCTGTACAAAAAGAATCAGACTTTGAAATAGTGTACAATTAACCTGTGAAGGAAATCAAAAATGCAGGCGGGCAAAAATAGAGGGATTGGGAATTCTATGTAGTGCTTCGTAGTCATCTCCCAGAGTTCTTTTGCTGGGTGTAGCTGGTTCAATTCATTACTGCTCTATTGGAACTGATTTGGTATATCTGTCCGCTGAAACGGGCCACGTTCATAAGAATAGATCATCATATAGTATTGTTGTTGAAGTACACAATGATCTCCTGGTTCTGCTCATTTCACTCAGCATCAGTTCATGTAAATCTCTCCAGGCCTTTCTGAAATCATCCTGCTGGTCATTTCTTACAGAACAATAACATTCCATAATATTCATATATCACAATTTATTCAACCATTCTCCAATTGATGGGTATCCACTCATTTTCCAATTTCTGGCCACTACAAAGAGGGCTGCCACAAACATTCTTGCACATACAGGTTCTTTTCCCTCCTTTAAAATCTCTTTCGGATATAAGCCCAGTAGTAACACTGCTGGATCAAAGGGTATGCACAGTTTGATAACTTTTTGAGCATAGTTCCAAATTGCTCTCCAGAATGGCTGGATGTATTCACAATTCCACCAACAATGTATCAGTGTCCCAGTTTTCCCACATCCCCTCCAACATTCCGCATTATCTTTCCCTGCCATTCTAGCCAATCTGACAGGTGTGTAGTGGTATCTCAGAGTTGTCTTAATTTGCATTTCTCTGATTAATAATGACTTGGAACATCTTTTCATATGGCTAGAAATACTTTCGATGTCTTTGTCTGAGAATTGTCTGTTCATATCCTTTGACCATTTATCAATTGGAGAATGGCTTGACTTCTTATAAATTAGAATCAATTTTCTATATATTTTAGAAATGAGGCCTTTATCAGAACCTTTGACTGTAAAAATGTTTTCCCAATTTATTGCTTCCCTTCTAATCTTGTCTGCATTAGATGTGTTTGGACAAAAACTTTTCAATTTCATATTATCAAAATTTTCTATTTTGTGATCAATAATGATCTCTAGTTCTTCTTTGGTCACAAATTCCTTCATCTTCCACATGTCTGAGAGAGAAACCATCCTATGTTCTTCTAATTTATTTATAATCTCACTCTTTATGCCTGAGTCATGAACCTACTTTGACCTTATCTTGGTGTATGGTGTTAAGTGTGGGTCAATGCCTAATTTCTGCCATACTAATTTCCAATTTTCCCAGCAGTTTTTATCAAACAGTGAGTTCTTATCCCAAAAGCTGGGGTCTTTGGGTTTGTCAAACACTAGATTATTAAAGTTATTGACTGTTTTGTCCTTTGAACCTAACCTATTCCACTGATCAACTAGTCTATTTCTTAGCCAATACCAAATGGTTTTGGTAACCAGTGCTTTATAATACAATTTTAGATCTGGTACAGCTAAGCCACCTTCATTTGATTTTTTTTTCATTAGTTCCCTTGAAATTCTTGACCTTTTGTTTTTCCACATGAACTTTGTTGTTATTTTTTCTAGGTCATTAAAATCGTTTTTTGGGAGTCTGGCATAGTGCTAAATAAATAGATGAGTTTAGGGAGTATTGTCATCTTTATTATATTTGCTCACCCTTCCCAAGAGCATTTAATATTTTTCAAATTGGTTAGATGTGACTTTATTTGTGTGGGAAGTGTTTTGTAATTTTGCTCATATAGTTCCTGATTTTCCCTTGGCAGATAGATTCCTAAATATTTTATACTATGATTGTTACTTTAAATGGAATTTCTCTTTTTACTCTGTTTTGTTGGTGATATATAAGAATGCTGATGACTTATGTGGGTTGATTTTGTATGCTGCAACTTTGCTAAAGTGTGGATTATTTCTAATAGCTTTTTAGTAGAATCTCTGGGGTTCTCTAAGTATACCATCAGCAATGAGTGACAATTTGGTTTCCTTATTACCTACTCTAATTCCTTTAATCTCTTTCTCAAAGCTTATTGCCAAAGCTAGCATTTTTAATACAATATTGAATAGTAATGGTGATAGTGGGCAATGTTGTTTCATTCCTGATCTTATTGGGAATGGTTCCAGTTTATCCCTATTACATATAATGCTTATTGATGGTTTTTAATTGATATTACTCATTATTTTAAGGAAAAGTCCATTTATTCCTATACTCTCAAGTGTTTTTAATAGGAATGGATGTGGGATTTTGTCAAATGCTTTTTCTGCATCTATTGAGATGATCATATGGTTTTTATTAATTTGGTTATTAATATGGTCAATTATACTAATAGTTATCCTAATATTGAACCAGCCCTGCATTCCTGGTATAAATCCTACTTGATCATGGTGTATTATCCTTGGCATGATTTTCTGTAGTCTTGTTGCTAATATCTTATTTAAGATTTTAGCATCAATATTCATTAGGGAGATTGGTCTATAATTTACCTAAGGTTTATCTATTTTATTGTTTTTTTCAGAAAATTCTTAGTTTTATTTATTAATTAAATATATGTGTGTATATATACATATATATATATATATTTACTTTCAATATTATTAATTTCTCCTTTTAATTTTAGAATTTCAAGTTTAGTGTTGGATTGGGGGTTTTTAATTTGCTCTTTTTCTAGCTTTTTAAGTTGCAAGCCCAATTCATTGATTTTTTTCTTTCTCTATTTTATTCAAGTAAGCCTCTAAAATAAAAAAAATTTTTCCTTTATCACCACTTTGGCTGCATCCCACAAATTTTAGTTTGATGTCTCACCGTTTTCATTATCTTGAGTGAAATTATTAATTATGCCTATAATTTGCTGTTTCACCCACTCATTCTTTAATATGAGATTATTTAGTTTCTGATTACTTTTTGGTCTATTTATCCCTAACTTTTTGTTGAATGTAGTTTTTATTGCATCGTGATCTGAAAAGAAAGCATTTACTATTTCTGCCTTCCTGCATTTAATTTTGAAGTCTTTATGTCCTAATATATGGTCAATTTTTGTATAGGTTCCTTGAAATGCTGAGAAGAAAGTATATTCCTTTCTGTCACCATTCAGTTTTCTCCAAAGATCTATCGTACCTAATTTTTTTTCTAATATTCTATTTACCTCTTTAAGTTTTCGTATTTGTTTTGTGGCTTGATTTATGTAATTCTGAGAATGCAAGGTTGAGATCTCCAACTATTATAGTTTTGCTATCTATTTCTTGCAACTCTCTTAACTTCTCCTTTAGGAAGTTAGATGCTATGCTACTTGGTGCACATTATGTTTAGTATTGATATTGCTTCATTGTCTATTCTACCCTTTGGCAAGATATAGTTTCCATACCTCTTTTAATTAGATCAGTTTTTGCTTTTGCTTGATCTGAGATAAGGATGGCTACCCCTGCTTTTTTGACTTCACCTGAAGCATAATAGATTCTGCTCCAGCCTTTTACCTTTACTCTGTATGTATCTCCCTGATTTAAATGTGTTTCCTGTAAACCACATATTATAGAGTTCTGACTTTTGATCCAGTCTGCTATCTGCCTCTGCTTTAGGGGAGAGGTCATCCCATTCACATTTATGGTTAAAATGACTAATTCTGTATTTCCTGACATCTTTTTATCCCCAGATTATGCTTTTATTTTTCTTGCCCCTCCCTTACCCCCTTTCCCAGTATTAAACTGATGGGCACCCCTTGTGTCACACAGCTCTATCTTTAGGATCCCTCCCACCCCCTTTGAATCTCTTCCCTTTTCTTGTACCCTTCCCTTATTATTCTTTTCCTTTTCCATTTTCCTCTCCCACTTTTTAATGAGGTGAGAGAAGAAGTTTCTCTGTAAACTGAATATGTCATTTTTTTTCTCTTTGAGCCAACTCTGATGAGAGTAAGATTCACATAATGTTCCTCCCCCTCTCTAAATAAGGGGAGACTTTGTGATCAAATAAGAGGTAGAAAACAATATATAATTCAAAATAGAAAATTTTGAATGCATTACATTAAAAATATTTGCATATAAACTGGGAAAAGTTTTACATTCAAAGGTTCTTATAAAGATCTCATTTCTAAAATATATAGAAAATTGACTCAACTTTATACGAATTCAAGCCATTCTCCAATTGATAAATAGTAAAATAATATGAAAAGAAAACTTTCAGATGAAGAAATTGAAACTATTTGTATTCATATGAAAAGGTGCTTCAATTCACTATTGATCAGAGAAAGGCAAATTAATACAGCTCTGAGTTACCATTATACACATCTTAGATTGCCTAAAATGACAGGAAAAGATAATGACAAATGTTGGAGGGAATGTGGGAAAATTGGTACACTGATACATTGTTGGTAGAACTGTGAACTGATTCAACCATTCTGGAGAGCAACTTGGAAGTATGCTAAAAAAATTATCAAACTGCGCAAACCCTTTGTCCCAGCAGTATTTCTACTGAGCTTATATCCCAAAGAGATCTTAAAGGAGGGAAAGGAACCCATATATGCAAAAATGTTTGTTGCAACCATTGTTGTAGTGTCAAGAAACTGGAAACTGAATGAATGCCCATTAATTAGAGAATGGCTGAATAAATTATGGTATATAGATGTTATGGAAAGTTATTGTTGTGTGAGAATGACAAACAGGATGATTTCAGAGAGGCCTGATGCCTCTCAGATACACTGAAGCTAAGTGAAATTAGCAGAACCAGGAGATCATTATATACAACAACAAGACTATACAGAGATCAATTCCAATGGAAGTGGCTCTCTTCAAAAATGAAATGATTCAAACCAATTCCAATTGTTCAATAGTGAAGAGAGCCATCTACACCCAAGAGCTGTAATAGCTGAGTGTGAACCACAACATAGCATTGTTAGCTACATTTTGTTTTTTCTCAGTTTTTTTCTTTCTCTCTAGATCTGATTTTTCTTGTGCATCAAGGTAACTGTACAAATATGTGTGTGTGTGTGTATATATATATATATATATGTTATATATATATAAATATGTTAAAATATATGTTTAATCATATATATATGTATGTATATGTGTGTGTGTGTGTGTGTGTGTGTGTGTGTGTGTGTACCTGCCATCTAGGGCAAAGGGTGGGGGTAAAGAGGGGAAAATTCAGAACAGAAGGCTTTGCAAGGGACAATGATGAAAAATTACCCATACATATGTTTTTGAATAAAAAGCTTTAATAAAAAATAAAATAATAATTTTCATAAACAAACCCAAATTCAACCATGATTAAAAGAAAAGCAGAAAAATGAGAACCAATTTTTTTAGCCAGTGTTTCTGATATATGCCTCATTTCTTGAATTTATAGAGAACTGAGTTGAAGTAATAAGAATACAAGTAATTCTGAGAAACTGAGAAAAGATGAATGTACACTAAACAGACAGTTTTCAGATGAAAAAATTACAGGTACCTATAGGCATATAAAATGCTCTAACTTACTATTAATTAGAAAAAACACAAATTAAAACAATTCTTAGGTATGACCTGCCACCTATCAGATTAGCTAATGTGACAGAAAAGGAAAATGACAAATGTTAAAGAATATGTGGGAAAATTGTTAATTGTTATTGCATTATTGATGGAATTGTCAACTGATCCACCCATTCTGGAGAGCAATTTGGAAATATGCCCAAAGGACACTCCAACTGCACATATCCTTTTTAAAGTATGCCATGACTGTTTTTAATGACATTTAGACAGTTAAAAAATTATACTTATAAATCCAACCATAGGTGCTTTGAATATCAACAAAATTAAGAAAACAGTATTTTTCAGGACATATATTTCCTAAAAGAATTAAACAAAATAAAGTTCTCTCTTATGATTTTAGCATACAGATATATCTTACCAATAGTTATGATTTTTTTCATCTATCAACTATTATAGAATAACAAACATCCCTTTGGCTCACTGAACCATTGAGAACAGAGTATTTCATAGTTGATCATTGAACATTCTTGCTGTTATTGTGTTCAATGTATTCCAGGTCCATCTTATTTCACTCAGTATCAGTTTGTGTAAATGTTGCCAGAACTTTCTAAAATCAGCTTATTCATCATTTTTTATGCAACAACAATATTCCATTATTTTTATATACCACAACTTATTTAGCCATTCTCCACTTGATGGATATCTACTCATTTTCCAGTTTCCTGCTACTACAAAGAGTTGCTACAAACATTTTTGCACACGAGGGTCCTTTTTTCTCCTTAATTATTTCCTTGGAATATAAACCCAGTAATGATACTATGCTGTCAAAGGCTATGCCCAGTTTTATAATTCTTTGAGCATAGTTCTATATTGCTCTCTAGAATGGTTGAATCATTTCACAACTCTACCAACAATGCATTAATGTCCTAGTTTTCCATATCTCCTCCAACATTTTTCATTGTCTTTTCCTGTCATCTTAGCCAATCTGAGAGTTGTGAGGTGGTACCTCAGAGTTGTTTTAATTTAATTACGTTGTAAATAAGATTATTTTTTTCCATATAACTATAGATGTCTTTAATTTCGTCATCTGAAATTATCTGTTTATATTCTTTGACCATTTATCAGTTGACCAGTTATGTTACATGTTCTTGTAATCTTATAAACTTGACATAGTTCTTTATATATTTGGATATGAGACCTTTTTTTCAGAAACACTGGCTGTAAAGATTTTTTCCCAGCTTTACTTGTCAAGTAGTGAGTTTTTATTCCAGAAGCTGAATTTTTGGGGTTTGTCAAATACTAGATTATGATAGGTCTTGATTATTTTTATTCTAATGATCCACTATTCCGTTTTCTTAGCCAGTACAAAATAGTTTCAATGATTACTGCTTTATAATATATTTTAGGTCTGATATTTCTAAGTTACCACATTTTGTATTTATTTCATTAATTCCCTTGATATTCTTGATCATTTGTTTTTTTAGATGAATTTTGTTATTTTTTTTCCAGTTTTATTAAATAAATTTTGGCAGTTTGATTGGTATGATACTGAACAAGTATACCAATTTTAGGCAGAATTATCATTTTTATTATATTAGTTTGGCCTGCTGATTTTTCTAACTATTTAGGTCTTACTTTATCCATGTAAGAAGTATTTTGTAATTGTATTCATATTGTTTCTGGGCATGTTTTGGCAGGTAGATCCCCAAATATTTTATTTTGTAAATATTTTAAATGAAATTCTCTTTTTGTCTCTGGCTGATGGGCTTTGTTTACTAACATATATAGAAATGCTGATGATTTATGTGGGTTTATTTAGAAAACGTAGATAACTTAGATCTCTGGAAAAAACTGAATAAAGATAGAAAAAAGGTATCTTTTTTCTAAGCAGTCATGGCACACACACAAAATTTGACTATGTATTAGGGAATAAAAATTTTACAGTCAAATTCAGAGAGGTGAAATAGAAAATGCTTCCTTTTCAGATCATGTTGCAATAAAGATTACATTTAATGAAGTACCAAGAAAAGATAGCCTAAAAAAGCAATTGGAAATTAAGTAATCTAATTCTAAATAATGAGTAGGTCAAGCCACAATCATAGAAACAATCAATAATTTTATCCAAGAGAATGATAATGAGAAAATACACCAAAACCTATATGATACAGCCAAAGCAGTTCTTAGGGCAAATGTAATCTCTAAATAATTATAAGAATAATATAAAGACAAGATCAGTGAATTGGGCATGCAACTAAAATTCTAGAAACAGAACAAACAAAAACCCTTCAATTAAATAACAAATTTTAAATCCTGAAAATTGAAAGAGATTAATAAAATTAAAAGTAAGAAAACTATTGAACTAATAAAAAAAATTAGAGTTGGTTCTATGAAAAAAAATAGATGAACTTTTGGTTAATTTGATTTGAAAAAGCAAAGGAAAAAAATACCAAATTACTAGCAAAAAATATAAACAGTGAATTTACTACCAATGAAGAAGAAATTAAATCAATAAGTAGGAGCTATTTTGCAATTTATATCAGCAAATCTAAGAATCTAAATGAAATGGATGAATATTTACAAAAATATCAATTGCTCGAATTAACAGAAGAGGAAATAAATACTTAAATAATCCTGTTTTTGAAAAAGAAATTGAACAAACTATTGGTGAACTCCCTAAGAAAAAAATCTCCTGAACCAGTTGAGTTTATTTGTGAATTCTACCACATATTTAAAGAAGAATTAATTATGTAATTATGTAATTAAAAATGTAATTATGTGGAAAAATAGGGAAAGAATAAAGTCTTCCAAATCCCTCCTATGACACAAATATGGTGCTAATACTTAAACCAGGAAAAGTCAAAATGGAGAAAGAAAACTGCAGATCAATCTCATTAATAAATACTGATGCAAATTAATATATATATGTATATATACATATACATATATATTAGCAAACAGATTATAGCAACTTGTCAGCAAAATAATAAACCATTATATAATAAACCAGTTATTATAACCAATGGCTCTGCTAACCTAATGTTTTATACACCCCCAAACTCTATCTTTTGATAATAACAACTTACTATTTCACAAAAATTATTGAGAATATTGGAAAAATAACACATCAGAAACTTGGCATAAACTTACATCTCACACTCCATACCAAAATAATGTCAAAATGGATATATGATTTAGGTAACAAGGGTGATACCATAAGCAAATTGGAAGAGCTGGGGATAGTTTATCTATTAGCTCTTTGGAGAATGGGGGATTTATGCCCAAAGAACAAGAGAACATTATGGAATGCAAAAGGACAACTTTGATTGCATTATATCAAAAAAGGTTTTGTGCAAACAAAATTAAAAGGGAAGTACAAAGCTGTGGGGAAAATTTTCATATCCAGTGTTTCTGATAAAGGCTTCATTTTGTAAATAAATAAAGACCTGTGTCAAATTTATAAGATTAAAAGTAATTCTCTAATTGATAAATGCTCAAAGGATATAAAGACAATTTTCAGATGAAGAAATTAAGGATATCAATAGTCATATGAAAAAATGTTCTAAATCACTCTCGATTAGAGAAATGTAAATTAAAACAACTCTGAAATACCACTTCACACCTTCAGATTGGCTAAAATGACTGAAAAAGAAAATAATAAATGTTAGAGGGTATGTAGGAAAACTGTGACACTAATGCATTGTTGGTGGAGTTGTGAAATGATTCAATCATTCTGGAGAACAATTTGAAATTATTCCCAAAGGGTTATCAAGCTATGCAAACCCTTTGATCCACAATGACATTCCTGGGTCTGTATTTCAGAAAAATCATAAAAGAGGGGAAAGGAACCACATGTGCAAAAATATTCATGGCAGCTTTTTTTTTTTTTTTTGAGTTGGCAAAGAATGGTAAAATGAGTTGATGCTCATCCATTGGGGAATGGCTGGATGAATATAATATATGAAACTAATGAAATATTATTGTTCTATAAAAATTACAGGTTCAGTTTAGAAAAAACCTAGAAAGATTTACATGAACTGATACTATGTGAAAGAAGTAGGACCAGAAAAAACATTATTCACAGTAATAGCAAGTTTGCGCAATACATCTAAGAGAGACTTAGCTCTTCTCATTAGTTCAGTGATCCAAGGCAATATACTTTTTATGGAAAACACTATCCATATCCAGAGACAGAACCATGGGAAATGAATATAAATCGACTCATGTTATGTTCACTTTCCCCTTTATTTTCCTTTTTCTTTTATGTTTTTTTCTCTTTTGTTCTGATTTTTCTCTCCCAATATGATTCACAAGGAGATATATAAAGAAATGAATGTACACATATAACAAAAAAGTATTTTTACACATGAAATCAAATTTTACATTGAAAATTCAAATAAAAAACCTTTCCCTTTTAGTATTACCATTTCCTCTTCTTACATTCTCTTGTAAACTCTTTGAATTCTAATTTCCACTTCATGATTCAATTGAAACACTTTCTCTAAAATCACCAGGAATTTCATAATTGCTAAATCTAACCATGTTTTCTCAATCTTCATCCTTCTTGATCTAAACCCTGTCGTGCAGTGGGTATAGGACCAGTCCTGAAGTCAGGAGGACCTGGGTTCAAAATTGGCCTCAGACCCTTAACACTTCCTAGCTGTGTGACCATGGGCAAGTCACTTAACCCCAATTGCCTCGGAGGAAAAAAAAATTACCTATTGAGGATCTCACCAATATTTCTCCTCTCTAGGCTTTTATGACATTACATTTTCTGTTCTTTTCCTACCAATGTGACTGCTCCTTCTCAAATTTTTAATGCCCACTAATGCTGGTGATCCCTAAGGTGCTATGCTAAATTTCTCTTTTCTTTCTACATCCTCTCACATAATGATGTCATCAATTCTGATGGATTCAATTATTATGGCTGTTCAGATTTCCAGAGCCTTATGGTTATTTCTAGTCTCTCCCTTTCCTCCTCCCTCTTTTCTTCTCTCTGTCCCTCTTTTTCTTCTTCTTCTTCTTCTTCTTCTTCTTCTTCTTCTTCTTCTTCTTCTTCTTCTTCTTCTTCTCTCTCTCTCTCTCTCTCTCTCTCTCTTTCTGTCTCTCTAAGTCTCCCTCTCCCTCTCTGTCTCTGTCTGTTTGTTTCTTTCCAATCATAGGCAGCATATAGACAGTTTAGAGTTGGATGACCCAGAGGCATCTAAAACATAGTGTGTCCAAATCATAACTTTGTTTTCCACTCAAAATCATTCTTCTTTGAATATTCCTTGTTATTGTCAAGGATGCCACTATCGCTCCAATCAACAACATTCATAAAATCAGTGTCTTCTTTCATTCTTTACTTTTATTCATCTTACATTTCTAATCAGTTGTCAAATGTCATTTTATTTTCTATAATAGCTCTTGAATATGTCTCTTTCCATTGACATAGCTGCCACCCTCTTGACTGCACTATACAATCCTCTATTGTATAAACTCCAAAGTCTTCCTATTATTTCTAGGATTAAATGTAAACTGCTTTATTTAGACATTAGAATTGGGAATTTAAAACAATCTGACTATCCTACATTTTCAGTGTTCTTTCTCTTGCTTCCCTTATATGTATTTTATGGATGCCTTTTACTATTCCTCACACATGGCAGTTGATCTTTCTCCATGGCTTTACAATGTATATGTCCCATGTCAGAAATGTTTTGTTTATTTCCCCATCTCTACCTCTAAGAATCACTGGTTTCTTTCAAAACTCAATATAAAAACCACCTTTTTCAGGAGTGCTATTTTAATATCTTCAATAGGTAGGGTCTTCCTCTCTAAACTCATATTTCTCTCTACTCTTATTTATTTGCATATGTTTTGAATTTTTCTTAATATCCTCTGTATTTAGCACAGTGCCTGGAATTAAATGAGTGATAGGAAATAGACATAATATTTCTTTCTTTTTAATTATAGCTTTTATTTACAAAACATGCATAACTTTGGCTGCATCCCACACATTTTGATATGACATCTCATTATTGACATTTTCTTGGGTGAAGTTATTGTGTCTATGATTTACTGCTTCACCCAATCATTCTATAGTATGAGATTATTTAGTTTCCAATTATTTTTTGTCTATTTTCCCCTGGCTTTTTATTGAATGTAATTTTTATTGCATTGGGATCTGAAAAGTATGAATTTACTATTTATGCCTTTCTGCATTTGAATTTGAGGTTTTTGTGTTTTAATATATGGTCAATTTTTATATAGGTTCCATGAACTGCTAAGAAGAAAGTGTACTCTTTTCTGTATTAATTTAGTTTTTTCCAATGATCTATCATACCTAACTTTTGTAGTATTCTATTTACCTCTTTGACTTCTTTCTTATTGATTTTGTAGTTTGATTTATCTAATTCTGAGAGTGCAAGATTGAGATCTCCCACTATTATAATTTTGCTGTCTATTTCTTCATGCAGCTCTCTTAATTTCTCTTTTAAGAATTTAGATGCTATACAAGGTGCATATATGTTTAATATGGATATTGCTTCATTATATATGCTACCCTTTAGCAAGATATAGTTTCCTTTCTTATCTTTTTTAATTAGATCAATTTTTGCTTTTGCTTGATCTGAGATCAGGATGGCTATCCCTGCTTTTCTGACTTCATCTGAAGCATAGTAGATTCTGCTCCAGCCTTTTACCTTTACTCTGTATGTATCACCCTGCTTCAAGTGTGTTTCCTGTAAACAATATATTGTAGGATTGTGGCTTTTAATGCAGTTTGCTATCTGCTTCTGCTTTATGGGGCAATTTACCCCTTTCACATTTATGAGTAAAATTGCTAATTCTGTATTATTTGCCATCTTGTTAACTGCTGCTTATGTTTTTCTCCTTTCCTTCCCCCTTACACCCTTTCCCAAACTTTCCTCACACCTCTTGCCTCTCATAGCTCTTCCTTTTTTAAGATCCCTCTCCAAACCTTAGAGTTCCTCTTCCTTTCTTACCTATTTTCCTCACAAGCTAGGATACCTCTCCCAACCTTAGAGTTCCACCCCCTTTCTTACCTCTTTTCCTCACATGCACTTAGCTTACTCTTTCCCTTTTCACTTTTCTCCTCCCACTTTTCAATGAGGTGGGAGAAGTTTCTCCAATAAATAAAATATGTCTAATATTTTTCTCTTTAAGCAAATTCTGATGAGAGTAAGATACACTCTATGTTCATCCCCTCCCTTCTTTCCCTCAGATATAATAGGTTTCCTTTGTGTTTTTGTGAGATGTAGTACCCCCATTTTACCATTTTCTGCTACAATTTCCTTTCCACCTCTAGTTTCTAGAACAAATTATACATGTATTCTTTATGTATATTTATAACAGAAATATAGTTCCCAAGATTTCTTTTTATCTTTTTATGTTTCTCTTAAGTCCTATATTTGGAGATCAAACTTTTTTATTTAGTTCCAGTTTTTTCATCAGAAATAGATGAAATTCACCTATTTTATTGAATATCCATCTTCTTCACTGGGAAATAAATGCTCATTTTGACTAGGTAAGTTTTTCTTGGCTGCATACCAAGTTCCTTAGCCTTTCAGAATATCAGATTCCAGGCCCTTCAATCCTTTAATGTGGACACTGTTAGGTCCTGAGTAATCCTTAATGTGGCTCCTCTATATTTGAATTTTTTTTCTAGCTGCTTGTAGTACTTTTTCCTTGGTCTGATAGTTCTGGAATGTATCCAAAATATTTCTTAGAGTTTTGATTTTGGGGTCCCTTTTGATAGATGATTGATGAATTCTTTCAATGTCTATTTTACCCTCTGTTTCTACAACATCTGGACTGTTCTCTTTGACAATATCCTGGAAAATAGTGTCTAGGCTCTTTTTTTCATCATATTTTTCAAGAAGTCCAATAATTCTCTGATTATCTCGCCTAGATCTATTTTTCAGGTCTGTTGTTTTCCCAATAAGGTATTTGATATTTTTCTATTGTTTCATTTTTAAAATTTTGTTTGACTGATTCTTGATGTCTCCTTGAGTCATTCATTTACATTTGTTCAATTATGATTTTTAATGAATTGTTTTCTTCATTTACTTTTTTATTTCTTTTTGTAATTGTCCAATTGAGTTTTTAAATGAGTTGTTTTGTTCTGTGGAATTTTTTTTTCCATTTTGCCAATTTTATTTTTTAGAGAGCTATTTTCTTTTTCCAGTATACTAATTCTGTTTTCCTTGGAATTGTTTACCTTTTCCAATTCACTAATTCTGTTTTTCAGTGATTTGCTTAATTTATCCACTCTATCATTAAATGAGTGGGATGACTTTTCTCTTGCCAAGGTTTCCTTTCCTTTCTCCATTTTTCTTTTAGCTCTCTTTTAAGAGCCTTTTAAATTTTTTCTATGAGAGTCTTGTGTGTTGGGGACCAGATCATATCCTCCTTTGAGGATTCATCTGGAGACAATCTATTTTTAGTTTCTTCAGGGCTTGAAGTCTGCTCTCTATCTGTATAGAAGCTATCAATTGTTAGAGCCTGCTTTAATTTTTTCCTCATTTTGTCAAAGAAGAATCAAAGAAAATCAACCAACCAACAAACAAAAAAACCAAATGTGATCTGCTTTTTGGGGCCGGATGGTATTACCAGGCTTTCCTCTAAAGACTGCAAGAGATGGTAGTGAGGCACTAGCAGGACAGCAATGGCTGCTTTGCATCTGCCCTTTGAGACTCTTTCTTAGTCACTCCAAATGCTAAGTAGTGTGGCCAGGTCCTAAGAGATCCTAGTTTTTTTGGGCTATAGTCTTTACCCTCTGTGTTTATAGCTTTTCTGCTGATCTACTGGCTTGCTTCCAGGGCAAAGTAGCCACACTGTGGTAAAGTTCTCTCCACAGAAATATCGAGATCACACCCCAACCCAGTCTGATCTGCTCAATGTGAGCTGCCTTCCATGATCTTGCTGCCTGCCTGCAGTCTGCAACTGATCTAACTGTCTCCACTTGCGAGCAAAAACAGACCTTTTCTGGAGAATTTCAAGGATATCTTCTGTTGTTAATGTATTTGTGGTTTTTTTCAGTCAAGAACTAAATCTGAAGCCTTGTCATCAAGTCTCAGCCCAGTACACTCTTGCAAGGTTTTCCTTTTCTTTCCCCATTCTTCTTCTAGCTCTCTTTTAAGATCCCTTTTCATTTCTTCTATGAGAGCTTTGTGTGTTAGGGACCAGGTCTTATCCTACTTTGGGGTTTCATCTAGAGACAATCTGCTTTAAGTCTCCTCAGGGTTTGAAATCTGTTCTCTTTCAGTATAGAAGCTATCTACAATTAGAGTGCACTTTGCCTTTTCACTCATTTCAAAAAAAAAAAAAAAAAGGCTGCAGTCAGCTTCTGAGGTAAGGAGGGCTTACCAACCTTCCTCAGTGAACAACAGGAAGTGGCAACAAATTGGCAGTGGAAAGGTAGCAGCTACACTGGAATCAAGCTGAGTCACTCCTACTGTTGCATAGGTGTGGCCAGGTTCCATGAGACTCCAGGGCTTTAGGGTACACTCTTTACCCTTTGTGTTTATGTTGCAAGTTTTATAACTTCTATAGTGATCTATTGGGTTGCTGCCAGGACAGAGTGGCCTACACTGTGGTAGAATCCTCCTGATTTTCCACCTGGGGAGACCACACCCCTCCTCCAGTCTGCTCAGTGTGAGCTGCCTTCCGTGCTCTGCCTGATTGCCTACCTATGCCTGCACCTGGCCTTCTCCCATGCCCACCCCCCAAAAAAATCAGACCTTTTCTGGTGATCTTTGAGATTATCTTCTGTTGGTAATGTGTTATACTCCCAATATTCATGGGTTCTGACAGTCCAGCACTAATTCAGAGGATGAATTTTGTAAATAGTTTGAGTGTAATAGAGGAGCTCAGAATGAAGTTTGTGTCCTTTCCACCATCTTGGCTCTGCCCTAGACCTATTATTTTAATGGTATTAAGAGGATCTCAATTGAGCAAATTCTCCCTATTTATGCAATTTGGCATCTAATGTATAGCCTTACAGAGTTACTAAAATATTATCTAGGATTGTGTAGACTATATGTATCATAGGCAAGACTTGAACCCAGTAGTTTCATTATACAACATCTGTTTAGTAAGATTTAACAATAATAGTAACTTAGTAATTAATAGTAACTAGTAAATAAGTAAAAAAAAAGTAGCATTATAGTAATTGTAATAGTAAGTAGTAACTTAATGATAATAATAGTAACTTTTAAGTTATTATTAAGTAATTCAATAATAATAGTAATAACTTAGTAAATGCTTTTTACTTTGTTCTTTTTTCATTCTTTCTTTGCTCTCCTCTCCTACCTCCCTAAAGTAGGGTACAGTAAGCACAGAAATATTTATATATGCAGAAATATATATTTGTATATATATTTGTATAACTATATCCATATGCATATATAATTTATGTAATTCACATATTATGTAATTTATGTATTTATTTGTACATTTCTGTAATATATTTATATATATATTTATAATATATTAATAGATATATTTATGTAATTTATGTACATTTATGTAATATATATTCACACATATTAATATATATACATATACATGTATGTATGTATATATATATATATAATATATATATATATATATATATATACAAACACATACATACAGACATCCACATGCATATATATTGACATATACTTAGACATGCATATACATTTATCCATATGTAAACATGTATCTAAAAAAAAATTAATGTGGCTGACATAATATAGATTTCTATCTTGGTTTAACCTTCGTTTGACTTGTCTACATAAATGATTACTTGATCCACTTTTTTTCTAATAAATTTTATTCCTGATCCTTGTTGTTGTATTTGTATATATCTCTTATTTCCTAAGCCAGCTAACCCTTTTAATTTAATTCTGCTCCTTAACTTGCATGCTGTTACTCAACTTCTCAACTTCCCTTCATCCATGGATCCTTCCCTTATCTTCTCCCCCCAAATCTTTCTCTTACCTCTTTATCCCATTCTCATAAGTCTATAGAACTCATCTCATTCCTGAAAATCTAAACACCCTTTTGTACCCCATCTTATTCTATACTATCCTTTCCCTACTTCTTTATCCCATATCTTTTGTCCCTCTGCCAAAAATCTATATATCTTTTTATGTCCCATCTTATCCTATTTCTTCACTCTTTATTTCTTTATAGATTTTGGAAGGTTCTGTACCCTTCATAGTATAATTTTAATCCATTCCTGATGTGAGTAGGTTTTCATACTACCAAACTTCTAATTTTTCTGAGTCAATTTTTCCTTTGTATCTGATCATTCATATAACATAACTACTATTTTTTTCCTTTTTTCTAGACAGTATTGCTGTTTAGAACTATATCATTTTCAACTCAGCCCAAATTATTATTTTGAGCTACCCAATCACTGATGTCAAGCTTAAACATATGCTATACATTTCTATGTAGAAAAAAAAATTGTCCTTGTTGAATTCCTTGAAATTAATCTTTGGTATTGGTTCTCATATGTTAAATTATCTATTGAGTTTGGGTTTGATTGAGTGAAAGTCCTGAAAAGCTGCAAGTTCTAGTTAGTTACCTTCCCCCTGTCATAATCTTGATTTTCTTGAATGGTTCTTAATTTGTAATTTTTTTCCTCAATCTCTCTCACTTGTTTTTAATTTTTTTTTGCATTCTTCTATAAATTTTCTCTTGGTGGGGAGCCATATAATATTACTCTTTGGGGTAGAGGAAGCCTTTTTTTTTTTACAACTATCCTCCTCTGAAGTTTATTTCTGTTCTTCCTATTCTCATAGTAAGTATATATGTTTAGGTTCTTTTGTTGATTGCTTTTTAAAAAATGAGAACCATTAATGCAAGTCCCTACAAACCTGAGTTTGCAAGGATGGTGCCTCTAGCTTCACTTCAGCTATCCCCTTTGACTTGAAATCCCAAATCAAAAACTGCACCCTCTTGCAAGCACTAGGGGCCATCATATCCCTGTACCATTACTTCTGCATTAACCAGGTGTTCTGAATCCTTCTCACGCAGGGCTGCATCTGTGCAACACATCTACACTGCTATTCCTATTAAGTAAAAATTTCTTCAGTCTTCTCAGACTCAAACTCCCATTCCCCATGTGGTCTGGGATGAAAGTTCTTGTGGTTCTGGCTGAGGTTGCAACCAAACTCAGCTAGCTTCAGTGTTCCCCACTTACTATTTTTTAGGAGCTATCCCACAAATGTTTGCATTTCAAGCTGGTTAACTCTATCCTAAGGTCTTTTGGGGGGTCTTCTACATATTGTTCCAGGAAGATTCCTGTTCTGCCCTAAATCTTTGTTTCTCACCAGTCTACATTTGCCTAGGGGCACAAATTTGTTCTTACAAATTTGGGAGAAAGCTGGAGAGCTTGAAATTTTCTGAACTATTCCACAATCTTCCCAGAATCCATTTCTTCCTCCAGTAAATGCTTTTTAATTAATTGGTCGCTTTTATGTTAAGATGAAGCAGTAGAGTCATAATGACAATTAAGGTATATATAAATAATTAAAGTTTGCAAAATGCTTTACAAACATTATCGAATTTGATTCTTATAAGAACAATAACTAAAAAATGTTAAGGACCATGCCTAGGTGAAGGGGCAGGTCAATTCTCTGAGATTCTCCACAACTGTGGATCATAACATCTGAAGGAGTTGCAAAGTAGCCTTTACTGACACAGGTATTGCTTGTAGATTGGGAATGAAATAAATTGGAGCAGAGAAAAGAGGAGCAAGGTCAGACAATGCAACTGCCTTTCAGTGAAGAGGTCAGAGAATAGGAACTGCCTCTCAGTCTCCTTGTATCATGATCATCATTTTCTCACATGAAGAGAACCATTCTACAGGTCTGAGTTAGACCTCCACTAGCCACTGGCAAGTAGCTCCCTTATCACAACATATGGTGTGCCTGAACATGAAACACAAGAATTACAAGAAAAACCAGCAGTGTTCTAGAGTTTTTTGCGAGTAGGATCCTCCCAGAGTTCCTTCAGCAATCTGCGGGGTAGGAAAGGGAGAAGAGACCCAGTAAGACATTTTTAGTCATGGTAATAGGCCAAGACATCAATGGTCCAAACCAGGAGAATGATGGGAGACTTAAATGCCTGTTTTGGCTATAGTCCTCTTCTCCGTTTGAAGTTTGTCTCCATGATATCTCACAAGATCAATACCTGCTATAGTATTTCACCCTACAAACATCCAGAGATGATAGTACTGCTTGGATTCCTCAGTGTGCAGAATCAAATAACAGCAAACACACAAACTTATTGACCATGCTGTGGGGGGAAATATCCATAAAATAAAAAATGGGGTTGTAATGTTCTTGTTGGTTTTCTAGAGGTCTTGGGAGCAGCTTTCATTTTAATCAAGTAATCACACAAGAATAGCCAGGTGTTAAAGTCCAAATCCTTTATTATCTCCTTTACAATCTAGTTTCCTTGCCTGGGGCCTGAGATAGCTTTCTTAGAGGCATTCCAGAGTCTTGATTTCAGAGGAGAAGTGCAGGAGGCCAGGCCAGCCCCAGGAGGCTGATGAAGATGGAATGAATCACTCTAAGTCTGAGGACTTGTGATCCAGCTTCCAGACTTCTGTCTTCTCTGGCTCTTCTGAGCCTTTCTCCAAGCCCTTCTGAGTCTATCTCGGCATCTTAGTCCCAGCTTATATGCTCTACTTTGAGTATAAACCAATCATTATATCACCATTATTTGTTATACGATTAAATCAATCATCCTGAATTTAGAGAATTTAGAGAAGTATTAAGCACCATGCTAAACTAAATAACCATTGTAATTATCAATTCTACTGACTTAACCCCTTGTAAGAATCCTTGTTTCATAGTTCTGGCCCATAACAATAGGTGACACTTTTTTCATCATTTTCTAGATCCTGCCAAATATGATTACATTCAAAGGTTAGATTTTTTTTTTGTCCAATGGTGGCTTTGCTATTCAGATTACCTGTTGCTGTTGTTTTTTGTTTTGTTTTGTTTTGTTTTTAATATACAGGAAAGAATAGAAGCTAGGCCCAAAGGAATTCTCAACAAGCAAGATAGCTTTGAAATTTATATGATAATGTGTTTTTTAGAATTTAAAAAGCACTTTATACATAAGAGTCACCCAGAGTTTCAAATACAATCCTATTTTTCTCTTCTACTATGTTCTTTTTATTTGGTTGTTAAGTTCAAAAGAAAAAAAATCAACAAAAACTACATTCATTGGCTTGTTCTACTTCTCCTAGTTGAAAGAAAACAAGTGTTATTTTATGCATAACTGAAATAGGCATGTCTAGGAATCAAAGAACAGATTAAAAACTAACCACACCAATATGTATATTTTATGAAACAGAATCCTACTACTACAATATGTAAAATATTCTGGAAAATAAATGTACAGTCAATTCTCAGATAGAAGACTTTCCTATAGCCTATATCCATTCCTTTCACAATAGTTCTTTTTAACTTTTATTTTTGGGGTGGCAGGGGACATGGCAAATATTGTTTGATGGAACCAATACTGGTTTTAGAATTAGAAAACCTGTGTTCAAATTTCTACTCTTGACAATTAGTAGCTCTGTAATATTGGACAAATCCTGTAATACCTATGATGTATCAATTTCCTTATCTCTAAATTATAGAAACCAAAATGAATATGCTTAGCCTGTCCTGCAATTCCCTGGAGCAGTGCTCATATTAATAAAGAAACAAGATAGGGCAGAATCATGTTTTATCAAAGCAGGATCCGTAAAATCTATAGGAATCATATGGGAGGTAATCCAGTTGTCAAACAAGAGATTGAATGAGGCAAGCTGGAGAAGATGGTCACAGGAATAAGGATAGATACTGAGTATTTAGAGATTATTTAATCTGGGTGTTACAATCAGGAAGACAGGGAGAGGCTCATTAATTTTGAGAAAAGCAAGTGAGCTGCTGATTGACATGATGAAGACAATAACTCCTTTTATCCTCTGAGGTTGGCTATAGGCAGTCTATAAAAGCAGAAAGATTCCTAAGCCTCTGGAATTGTGCTTCTAGTCTATCCAATTGCAACTAAGATACTTGAATTGTTTGATTTGATTTGACAGTCTGGTTTAAGCTTATGCATTATTTAAATGAATTAAACAAAATTTATAAGATTACAATGTAAACCAAGAATACTGATCCTTAAAATATTTTTCAAAAAATAATGTTAAGAACCAATGATTAATTCATAAAAGCAAAGATTACAGCTGGAATGAGTCTTCAATGTCATCAAGGTTCTCCCCTTCCTTGTATAGATAAAGGAAATGAAGTCCTTTAAGGTTAAGTATCAAGGTTAGAAGTAGTAAATATGAAAAGCAAGACTTAAGGTCAGATCTTAAATTGTTGTAGTTTATATAGTGTGTGAGATGACCTTTTCTTATATGTAAATTTGAATTTTTTGAAAGGGGTTGTGGTAAAAGAAAATTTATATGAGAAATTAAAGCCCTTCAGTATTTGGACACAAAGTGTTTTGGGAAAAATCTGCCTTTCGAGTAAAGAACTGAAGGAAAATGACAGAAAGAAGTCTCAGATTAAAAAAAAAAAAAGGACAAACAGAAGACAAAGATGACCAAAGTATATTGCTCTCTTAGAATTTTCCATCCTCCAACAACTCACCAACATGACTGTTGTGTAGACTGTGAGGATAATCTGGAAATACTGAGGAATAAAGCTTTTGAGGTAACACTGTGAAAATTATACATTATCTAAGTATTGTGGGTCTAAAAAAATACATATTTTTCAGTTGTTTACCCTAATGTAATGGTGAGTAATTTCACACAAGTAAATCTGCTTTAAGACAGGAGGCAGTCAGTAGTTCAAGATGGAAATAAAATGCAAAAAGGAAAGATAAGTAGAATGAAGAGTGGAGACTGAGCAATTTAGAACAGAGAAGAAAAGATCTGAGCTTGGCCACAATCAGATAAAGACAAGAAATTGGCAATCACAATTGGGAAGTTCTCCAATTGGAGGAAATTCCTGTTGTTTGAGAGTGCTATTTTGAGGAAAGAAATAATAGTTGTTCAGTCATGTCTGATTCTTCTTTCCTCTGTTTGGGGTTTTCTTGGCAATATACCAGAACTGTTTGTCATTTCCTTCTCCAGATCATTTTATAGATGAGGAATGGAGGTAAATAGGGTTAAATGTTTTGCCCATAGTCACACAGCTAATAAGTATCTGAGGTCATATTTGAACTTGGGAAGATGAGTCTTCCTTATTCTAGGCCCATATTCTATTCACTGTATCATTTAGCTGCCCACCAAAAAGAATGCATTGTTAATTTAAAGAAAAGTAAATCTATTGTTCCCCTGTTCTATATTATTAGTTACATCTTGAAAGGGGCAAACTCCTCCAGAATCCAGTGAGCTGGCTTGAATACCTCTGAAGATTCCAAACAGGAGAACTGTTTGTTGCTTTTTTTTTTTCCTGAGAGAGTTAAAATTGCCTTAAAGTCCAGCCAAGGGAAAAGACCTGAATAGCTCTGCATATTCAAGTCTTGAGATCTCTTCTTTCATTAAAAAATCTTAATTCTACTTCAATGGACTGAAAGTAACAGCTAGCCTAGAAGTAGCTCTGCCCAGAAGAACAAAGAGGTCAAAAAATATTGGAAGCATTTAAAAACTATATGGACTGTTCCTTTAGAATATTGCTGGATTTAGTGGTGAAATTTGTGAGTTGCCCAGGGTACATGGATTTTCCTATTCATATACATTTACAAAGTTTCTAAAAATGTTTTCTCAAATTTCTCCCCCAGAGACATTGTGTGCATTGGTGGGAGAAAGTAACTATCACATTATGATTATTCTTGCTTTTGCTTTTTCCATTAACAAATGCTCCACGATTAAGATTAAAAGATATCCCATTCAAAATTACTAAAACTGTATAAAATATGAGTCAATATGACAAAGTGCAAAGTGCACTTGATATTTGTATAAATTTGATTATAAAATTCTCCTTAAAGAAATAAAGAATAGTTTAAATAGCTGGAACAGTACTGAATGCTTATGACTGGATAAGAGCCATGTAATAAAATGATAATACTACTATTACATATTTAATGCTACACCAAACTATCAAAGGGATACTTTACAAAGCTGGATAAGATGGTAATGAAATTCATTGAAAGAACAAAAGATCTAGAACATCAAGGAAAATAATACATAAAATGTAAAAATGAAAGGAAAATAACACACGTTCCCAAAATTATATTATGTAACAGAAGTCCTCAAAATGATTTAGATTTTGTTAAAAATAGAGAAGTAGATCAATGAAACAGAAAAGGAAAAAAAATCAGAAATAATGGAACTCAGTAATGCCTGGTATATAATAAGTGCTTAATAAATGCTTGTTAACTGATGACAGCTTGTGTGATAAAACTGAAAACATAAATTACTTAGGAAAAAAACTCCAAATTTGAAAAGAACTTCTAGAAGTAGTAGAAAGTAGACTGATAGAAAGTAGGCCAACATTTACACCATATTCCATAATAAATTCAAAATGAGCACACAACTTGAATATAAAAGATAAATATTTTAAAATATAGAAAGCGAAATATATAATATAATTTCAGTTTTAAGTATGAGATATATCCTCTATCAAAGAAGAGGAGGCAATGGCAAAATAAAAAATAGATAATTTTGATTATAAGAAACTGAAAAAAACACTTGTGCACAAATAAAATTAATTTATCTAGGATAAAAATGGAAACAGTCAACTGGAAAATCCCTATTAAATATTTTATACTAGTTGAGTATTCAGAAAATGACAACTAACAAAAATATGCAAAGTCAAAAGTCATTCATTTATTAAAAGAAATTAACAAACATACAAAAGAATGTTCCAAATTAGTAATGGTGAAAGAAATATAAATCAAAATAACCTTGATGTACTATCTCACACTTAACAAATTGGCAAAGATAAAAAAATGGAAAATGTCAATGGTTTAGAGATTATAGAAAAATAGATATACTAAGCCACTATTGGTAGAGCTGTGAATGAGTATACACATTCTGGAGTAATTTGAAAAAAACATCAAAAACAATAAAATAATAAATATAATAATTATTATTATAACATCAACAATAATAACTGGAATTTATATAGGGCATTCAAGATTTTGAAAATCCTTTATATATGTCATTTTAATATTCACAACAACTCTGTGAGGTGATGATTTTTACAATCTGCTTTTTACAGATGAGGAAGCTGATGAAAGTGTCTAAGGGAATAATGTTTCTAAAATGTTCATAATATTTTTCCAAAAATTATATTCTGAAGCATAAAGCCCAAAGAAATTATTGCCCAAAAGTAAGGTTCCATATATTCAAAACTGTTTGGAGCAAGACTACTTTGAGTTAGTGAAAGACTAGATAAGCTAGATGTCCAGAATTTCATAAATGGTTAAATAAGTTGTGGTAGAGAAATGTAATAGAATATTAAAATTTTTGTTATTAAGAAACCATGAGCTTTATGAATATAGACAAATACACATGACCTGATGGAAAGTAAAATGAGCAGAACCAGATAGCTCTCTCTTCATACACACTTACTCTAATGGTATGGATAGAAAGAACGACCACATAATAAATCAATATAAAAATGTTTTGAATTATAAAGGATAAGCATAGCTCAAAAGAAGACAAAAGATAAGAAGTTTTCTTTCACATTTTTTTTCAAAAGTAATTGGACCATGTATATTCAAATTGACTATAAAGTCAGATTTTTTAAATATGATTTATCAGTTTTGCTGATTTTTCTCTTTCTTTTAAATATTTTTAAGGGATGACCCTAATAGTATACAGGAGATAAAAATTAAGGATATTAATAAAACTATAATTTTTAAAAGAAGTAATAACAATCTTGGCTTAATTGTTTAAATGACGAGGATGCAGTTTGGGCCTCAGGACTTACAGTTATAAGTGTTGTTCCTCAACACAATGGTTACCTCTAAAATTCAGAGATTTAATTGTAGCAATATGATGCAGACTTATGAAGAATCATCCTAGTCTTCTTAATGAGCCCATGGGTTTATCATGACAGTAAATGTCTGAGGTGGAAATTGAAGCTAAGACTTTTCTGATGCTAAGACTACCATTCTCACCACTCTGCCAATCCTGTTTCTTCAAAAAGAAGAAATTCATATTTGTCTCCTTGGGAAATATCTAAAGGAATGTATAGGATGTGAAATTTTTTGGATGAAGGATGCTACTTAAGTAAACATAGGTATCGTTTACTAGGTGATGACTGTAAATCTCTAGATATATCACAACTAATTTACTACTGATATATTACAACCAGGAAAGGTCCTGATATAATGATATTTTCTCCTCCCTTTTAAGTATATTCATGCTAAGGGAAATGAATATTTTTAAAATGCAGATGGAAACACCTCATCATGGCTCATATGATTCTAATGGATTTTAGCTGATTGACAACATATTAACAACAGTCCTGGGGAGTAAAGAAGGCCTGACAGATGACTTACAATGTAGTAACTTACTTTGCTCAGTCTCATCAATAAAACTTCCAGTTAAATTAAAATTCTAGACTTCCTATAATTGGAGGTGATGTGTAGAAGAGAATAAAAACAATACTTCATTCATAGATACTATATTGAGCTTTCTACTTAAGTAGTTCAAAGTAAAATTGAGTTGTCTTCCCAAATGATTATATGTGATAGGTAGCAGTCACAGTAGTAAATTAAATAGGAAGTACACTACCATGATAGGAATTATAGACAAATGTACATTTTCCTGGAACCAGGTTTCAGTCTCAAGGATTATCTGAAGGAGAGATGGAACTATAACAAGCTCTATTAATATGAAGGCAACTATTTCACTGGCCCAGCTCTAATTTATAGATAAAACTTTACCACCATTTGTAACTTAAAAATAAAAAGTAGTAAACAAATTCCAACAAAGAAATAAATTGGAATATTAACATCTGTTGTGTGAAACAAAAAGAGAGCACAATTCCACTTATTCAGTCATCTCATAGGAAAATAAAGAAAACAACATATAAAATACCTAATAATGGAATATTTTCTTTCCCGTCAGTGAAATCTAAAAGTTATTAGGTCCTCAAACTCACAGAATCAGGAGTATATTTCCAAAGAAAGCAAGATTCAACTGAAGAGAATAAAATGTGCCAGGAATTGTGTTAAGCATTATTGATACGAAAAGAGGAAAAAGATAGTTCCTGACTTGAAGGAGATTACAATCTAACAAAAAGAGACAAGATGCAAGCACATATATAACATATATGTGTGTGTATGTGTGTGTGTGTGTGTATAATGTGTATGTATGTGAGAAAATAGGATATAATCAATACATTGAAAATAAGTAGGAAATAGCCAAAGAACATTACTAGAATTAAGAGAGATTGGAAAAGTCTTTCATAAAAAGATGGGATTTTAGGGACTTAAAGGAAGTTAGTGAAGTCAGTGGGCAAGGTTGAGGAAGGAGGAGCATTCTAGGCATGGCAGATAGCCAAATAAAAATGTATGGGGTCCAAAGATGCATCTTGTTCATGAAAGAGCCAGAACAACAGAATCATTGGATTTATGAATAATCTGGTGGAAAATAGGGAGTACAAAGACTTGAAAGGCAGGAGAAGGCTAAGTTATAAAGGGCTTTGAATGATAGACAATGTATTTTGTTATGGAACTTAAATATGGTAGGGAGTCACTAGAATTTATGGAGTATGACATAGTTAGCCTTGTGCATAGGAAAATCACTTCAGTAATTTTTTTTTTTAAATGATGGATGCATTTGACTAGGGAGAGACTTGTAGCTGGCAGACCCAGCAGCAGGTACTGCAATGAGACAGGAATGAAGTGATCGGGGGGCCTATGCATATGCATAGGCTAGAAAAGAATAAAAGATATTGAGAGTGAAAATTTGGGAATTCGTAACTGAAAAATTACAGACTGGATGGCTGCTTTTGCTTATTTCATATGATGAATGTTTAATATGTTTTTTAATCTCATTTAACAGAGCATACTCTGCATATGCACAGTAATGCAGTCCCTTTATAATGCCTTCTTTTTTTCATTATCTACTTCTCCCTTCCCTTACTTCTCCATCTCCCTCTTTTCTCATCTTTCATCTCAAAATACTTATTCATATTTACATAACACAGAACAGCTTAAAAAGCACTTTGCCTCAATTATTTAATTTGTACCTGTGAAGTAACTAGTGTAGTCAAAGTTTTCCCTATTTTCCAGCACAGAAAACTAACTTTATTTGTCATATATTAAGTGGAAGACCTAGATCTTTTGAACTTATCTGCAGGCTTCATTCTGTACAAATTTATGGTAGTATAACACAATTGGTTTCTTTCTTTTTTTTTTTTTCTATTCATCCTTCCCTCAATGTCTCACCATTTATGCTCCCTCTCCCTCTTTTTTGTTTTCTCTTCTTTGTCTTTTCCTCTCCACCTTCCTATAACTCTTATGTCTCATTTTTCTCACTTCTCAGTTTCTTTTGGGGGCCCATCTGTCACCTTGTATATTCTCTGAGGCCATGATTATTGGTAAGGATCAATCATTAAGAAGTGCAAAGAGATGTGTTGATTATTCATCATTAGAACCAAATGCTTTAAGTTTCTGCCTTCCATAAATAACTTGACCCTATCCAAGTATTCTAATGAGAATGTTCTTAAATCTAAATGACTACTGGGACTTAAAGCTTGACGTTCTTATCAGGATGAAAATAGCCAAAGGTCTGTGAAGCTATAGTCCTTTGCTTATTAAAAATAACTGAACATATATTTTTAACATTTAATTTTCACAAAAAATGGCTATTCATACATTTGACATGATTAAATATCAAAGAAAACAGAAAAGTTGTTTAAAAATTCACAATCTAATTTAATTTTCTTACTATACATATTTAGTATTCTTTGGGAATCTGAAAGAAAAAAAAAACAAACCCATATGCACATCCAGCACACACACACACACACACAGAGAAAGAGAGAGAGAGAGAGAGAGAGAGAGAGAGAGAGAGAGAGAGAGAGAGAGAGAGAGAGAGAAAGAGAGAGAGCATGTACAAATGTATCTCTTTGGTACAATGAAGATAGCACACTAAAAAGCAATCACATTTCACCTGTTTGGATAATAACACAAATAAACAGAAGAAATTAGATTATAATCCTGGGGCAAGAAGTGATATTTTGGAGTCAGAGGACCCAGTTCTACTCTTTGCCATTGATATGATTTGGGGCAAGTCATCTAGCCTCGTGCAACTTCTTTCATTTATCTAGAAAATAAAGGTAATCCAAGAGGTCTTTTGTTGTTCTACATATATGGTATTTAATCTATCACAAAAAAGAGAGAATTGATAGTCCACTTATATCTGCCCTAGTTGAATTTTACCCATATCTCATATAACCATCTCAGTGTCCAAAAAGAATAATCCAAATTGGACAAACTATCCGTTCTCCAACCTCTAAGAAAAAAAGAGACATCTTTAGGCTCCATGATGACATGTTATTATATGTGGCTTTAATTTCTTTTTAATGAATGATTAGAAAATCAGAGCACATGGGCAGAGCATTCAGTGATCCATTATAAAAGTGATTATTTCATGGACTTAGAGTACATGACCAATTCAGTATGGGGCATTTTCATTTCCAAATATTGTAGAATTCTAAAATATTGGTGCTAAAAGGTACACTAGAGACTACTGAAGTTAACATTTTCATTTTGCTGATGAGAAAATATCTGCATTTCATAACCTGTAAAACATTGACAATACTGTATTTCCAAGCAAATATTGTTCCCCAAGTATGTAGATTCTGGTAAAGCAAATATTCAATTTTTATTCATAAGAACCTCAAAAGGAGATTTTGTTTTATATGACAAAGTACATGTTCTCCTAACTGTAATCTTAATTCAGCTTAACACAATAAACATTTATTAAACAACTACTGTATATAGGATACAGTGTTAGGTGCTAAAAATTATACAAGGTTCTGATAGACCTGTCTTTGCTCTTGTGAAATCTACATCCTGCCGGGGTGAAATGTGTTGGAATCCTTACTAACTGCTAACTAATTAGAGTTGATCTAATCTTACAAGAAGATGTTTTGGGCAGAACCTGAAACAAGGTACTAAGTAGAACTAAGTTCAATGAGTTCACACCTCCCTTGAAGCTCGTTGGGCCAGAGAGCACTATGGGAGAAAACCCATAATCCCTCTCTCTCGTATCCCACAATTCCTCCCTCTTGGATAAAAGAAACAGACAGAAGCTCTCGGTCAGATTTCAGTAGAGTTACGCCAGAAGCCCTCTCTCCGAGGCAAGGCAGAATATTTTCCACTTGGCTGGCTGGTGGCAGAAGTGTTCTTCGGAGAGTGAAGACGCTACAAGTCGAGATTTCAGCGGAATGACATGAAGAGTTGGAGCTGGCTGGAGGCTGAAGAAAGCAGAGGAAGAGGCTGAAGGACCAGACCTTTGGATTTGGTGACATTCAGAGAGAGCTCTTGGAACCAAGCAGAGAGATTGGCCTCTAAGCTAACCGGGCTATATTGGGATAATAAAAGATCTGAACTTTCATCACCTGGCAGTGTTTCGAGAAGAAAAAGCTCCCTCCCCCTTGTTCTACCCATGAAGGGTTAATTGCGGGGGGAGGGTCATGAGATGTGGAATCACCTAATTCCTCCTGCTGTGAAGTATCATACTCAGAATTGTAATTAACTCCATTCTCATCTGATTTGTCCTCCTTTTCACCTAGTAAAGTTGGCAATTCTTCCTCCTGTACTTTCCTTTTCATCATTCTATCACTTAAATAACTTCTTATAGCCAATTGTATTACATTATATGTATTAATTATTGAGTTAGGCCCATTTTTATCATAGAATTGACAAAGATCCTCTCCAACCAATTTCCATTCATTTAGATCTAATTCCTTATCAAGACAGAAACAAGGACATATGTCCTTTACAGTTTGTAAAAGTTCAGTGATTTGCTGTAAACTTATAATTAAACCTTGGCTTTCCATAATTTTGACAATGCTCTCTAAACATTTTCCTTGAACAGAAACAGACTGTTTTCTAAATATCTGTCCCATCTTAGCTGAAATTCTACTTTAACTCTTCTAACAAAATTTCTTTGTTGCACTCACCCTAATTTCTGGGTTGAAGTTTTTTCCACTGGATCAGGATCAGAGGCTTTTCCACTTGAATCAGGATCGGAGCTTTTCCACTGAAATCCACTGAGGGGTCTGTTTGTCCCACGTTCAGGGCGCCAAAATGTGGTGAGCTTTTTCTTCTCAAAAAACAGCCAGGTGATGAAAGTTCAGATCTTTTATTATCCCAATATAGCCCGGTTAGCTTAGAGGCCAATCTCTGCTTGGTTCCAAGAGCTCTCTCTGAATGTCACCAAATCCAAAGGTCTGGTCCTTCAGCCTCTTCCTCTGCTTTCTTCAGCCTCCAGCCAGCTCCAACTCTTCAGAAATGATTCATACATAAAAAATTATAGTACAATCTATTCCACTATACACATTCTGGAGAAGAGAAAAACAATGTTTCTTGAGAAGGGATATATTATAAATCTGGGAAACTAATTTTGAAAAAAATATCAAAAATCTATAGTTAATGCAAAAAGTACAAAAGAAGTTGCTTATAATAATTCAAACTGTATTATAATTGTTGTTATTGTTCAATCACTTTTCAGTCATGTACGACTTTTTGTGATCCCCATTTCAGGTTTTCTTAGTATACTGGATACTGGAATATCTTGCCATTCCTTTCTCTAGCTTATTTTACAGATGAGAAAACTGAGATAAGCAAAGTTAAATGATTTGTGCAGGGACACAAAGCTATTAAGCCTGAGACTAGATTTGAACTTAAGAAGAGGAGTCTTCCTGACTTCAGGTTTGACTGTTTTTCCACTGTACCCCCAACCTGCTTTCCAGTGATTTTTCTCTTTTAATTTGGAGGCATAGACATGATGCAGAAGTCTATGAACTTTGGTGAAAAAGATTATGTATACTTATATGTACTTCTATTGAATTGTTAATGGTAATTGGTGGCAATCTGTAGCCAAGAGTGGAGTACTGAATCACCTCAAATATAGGACCTTGGACTTTACATAAGTTCAAAATGTTTATTCACTTCAGTGCAAGAGTGAACCAATGATTTGGACATTAGCATGGGCCGATTTAATATAGGAGATTTTTGTTCAATGGAAAAGGCTTTTAGATTGTAGATCAGTGTTCTTGTTCTTTTTTTGTAATTTTTTTTGTTATATTACTTTAGGGGAGCCTCTCTCTCCTTTCCTTTCTCCTCCTTCTCTCTCTCTCTCTCTCTCTCTCTCTCTCTCTCCTCTCTCTCTCTCTCTCTCTCTCTCTTCTCTCTCTTCCTCTTCCTCCTCCTCCTCCCCATCCCTTCTTCCTTCCTTCTTTCCCTTCTCCCCCTCCTCTTATTTGTAAAACAGAATTAAGAATTTATACCCTGCCCAAGGTGAATATTCTGAGAATGCTTCAAATGCTGGAAATATATTGTATTCATTTCAGTTTCATATTAAAAAAGTACAACACCTATGTAAGATATTGTTTTTAGTATTTTAAAAATAAAAATAAAATGATCAAGACTAGATCCTTTATGCTAATAGAATGTAATAGTGACATGGATAATCCAAAATTCTTTCTTATTTGGCTTCATAGACATCATATTTTTCATGGATTGTTTGTGACCTTTTTTTTCTCAGCTGATTTACCTTCCCAATGATGCTTCACTTAGGTGCATATTAAAATTAGTTTCCATTCCCTGAGCACACATTGACTGATGGAAAAAGAGGGATGGAGGAGAGAGGTTGCCCAGAATCAAGCTGAGAAGCAGGCAAGGAAAATATAACATGGGATTAAAATTTTGCTGCAGGAAATCCCTGAAGGGAATAATCTGCATTCTGATAGTTTAAATCATCTAAAGTTGTATAAATCACATACTTTTAAAGGTCTGAATAACTCTTTTTACCAGAACAGTTGACTTTAAAAACGTTCTTCCTTTTTTCATCACTTTTCCAACCTCTTCTCATAGTCTTCTGTACTTATTATTTTCTCTTAATAGATCCTGGACATTCTGATACCTTATTGCTTTTTCTCTTTACTATTATCAGAGTTTGGCCCTGATAAACAATTTACTTTCTGAAATACTCGGGTGGTCTGTTTAGGTGCAAATAGAAATCCACCCTTTAGCTGTAAGTATTTCTTAGAATAAGATGCTGAATGGTAAATCTAGTTAAAATATTTAAATAAATGGGCCTATAAAAGAAGGAAAATGAAACCCAAATTATTTGACTAGTTGGATGCCAATGAGTATTATTTCCCTGGATAAGAGTACTATATGAGCAAGAGTTGTAGGAACTAACAACGCCAAGGGCAGAAAGCATGATGTATTTCAAATCAGAAGGTCTGAGTACAAATATTGACTCTTGTATCAGTGAATCAATCATTATTTAATAAAATGTTTACTATGTCCTATGAACTAAATGATCTCTGAGATCTCTTCAACCCCTGAGATTCTGGAATTAAATAGCAACATCTCTGGGTCTCAATTTCCCCATATTTGGAATAAGAGAGTTGGACTATATTGGACATTATGAATCATAATGAATTGAGTCCTAATTATGAAGTCACAGAAACTTAAAACTTTAGTTATCTGAATGGGAAAATTATTTAATCTCTCTCAATTTCAGTTTTTCATCTATCAAGTGGGAATAAGAAATCTTTATCATGGATACTCTGCAAAATTTCTATGAAGAACATGAGATAATTTGTTAAAATTCTCTTTAAATGTCAATTATTATTGTTATGACCTCCCAATGTGCTCTCCATCTTTAAATCATTCTAGCCAACAACCAATTCACTCTTATTTGTGTTCAGAGAATTGGCCTATTATTTTGGCCAACAAACCTAAATGCTATCTGTGGCATTGTCTTTTTTCTTGTATAAAGGATACACATTTCTGAAGGATATAGTATCCTCCAAAGTGACTCACTTATTTTTCATTTATGGAACTTGTTCCATATGTGGAACATATGGAAAAGTTATGGAACTTTTCATTTATGGAACTATTTCCTAAAGTAATCAGAATTTACATTAAAATTCCATGGGAATCTGTGGCACAAATTATGGAAGAGTTTTTATTTCAATCATTTAATGTACTATGAAGAGACAGGATTGCCATTTGCACCCAGAAACTATTGTAGAAATGAAATCTTCAAATGGGCCTTCATTTCTCAAGTTTCATTGAAATTAGAATCTGAATATCAACTAAATAAGCAATTCAGTGCAATTTAAATAACACTGATTTGACAGTCAGAAGACCTAAGTTCAAACCCCACACTGACACTTTGTTATGACCTTGGACAAGTCATTTAACCACTAAATCCATGATTCTATTAAATTATTAACATGATGAGGTGGAAGACAGTCTCTTGATCAAATTTTTATTCCAATTTTCAAGTTAGAATGATATGTCTTTGCACTGCCTATCAACCAGAGCTTAAATATCAGCATCAGGTAAATATATTCTAAATAACTTTTATTAATTTGGGGGTATTTCATGCTTTGGAGCTAGAAGCATTCAGTCTAGTGTTACTTATTTCAGGAAATGAAAAAAAATACTAGAATTTAGTTTTACTGAAGCCATGATTTTTAATTCATATTAACTGTCTATTAGGATTGTGCTTACTGATGTGAAAGGTTTTGGGAAAACTATGCCAGATATCGCATTAAAACAGGAAACAGATGGTGCTTAACTGGGTATGCAGGTGAGGAAGCAATAACTCCCCATTTGCCTGTGGGATGTGCAACAAGAATAGCACTGACCTTCTTGTTTTTTTTTTTAAGCTTCATCTTCAGAAAATTGCCCCATGTTTGGATACTAATATTTATAATATTTAATCTCTGCTCATTTTGTGTTCGGAAAATTTCACCTGATGAAAAGAGCATCACTGGACCATGGATTCAGGAGGTCATAGTTGATCACTGCGATCATGATGATTCCTGGATATATTCCCTATCTTCTCAAGAGCACAGACAGTGCTGACTAGGTTTGAGGGTAAACGGGAGGATCTGTGCAAAGTTAACCATTTGCAAATCAAGTGAAGAGCTGGAATAAACTAAAATAATTTATAGAGTGCACTAAAGCTGGATTGCAAGGAAATTTATGGTCTGCAATCACACAATAATAAAAAAAAACCAAAGATTAATTAACATAAAAATTCTAGCTGTCATATTTCTCTAAGTAGAAATAATTGTAATGCAATTTTATTTCACTGAATGAACCTCTGGATAGGTTCAGGGTAAAGGAAAGATGCAAATAGAAGGGCATGAAAGGTACCTTTAGGCTATAAGGAAAATAGTTGGGTATATGCTGTTAGGCTCAAATACACACACACACACACACACACACACACACACACACACACACTTATAAACATCTTTGAGAGATAAGAGGGTGGAGATACTGTACCACAATGAATATTGCCTATAAATTAAATGAAGAAGAATTTAGAAAGACAATCAGGAATTTCATCAAAATATACTGAACATTTCTGAAATTCTAATTCTAAAAGTTAGCATGAGATTATGCAAAGAAGAATTATTTATTTTTAGTAAGAAAATATCAGATATAAGGTCCATTATTGATATATACTAGATATACCAAATCACTTGGACTGAGCTTACTTTAGAGGATAGGATAGAGTACTGGATTGGGAGTGAACAAAAGTCTAGTGGGAATTCTGGACATTTCTGAAATATTAATTCTGAAAGGTAGAATTCACTTTACTAAGAAGAATTATCTTTGAACAAGAAGATAATGGATAGAAGGTCTCATTCTGATATTCTGGATATGTAACACTCAGCAAAGCATTTGGTAGACATTAGTTTAGGGAACAGAGTGCTGGATTAGCAGTCAACACAATCTGAGTGGGAATTCTGCTTTATCTCTGATCCTCATTTTCTTCCTCTGTTAAATAGGAACAATAATAGCACCTATCTCACTATGTTGTGAACACTAGATAAGATGATTATTAGTGCTTTGTTAGACTCAAACTGCTCCCTAAATCAGAGGTGCCAAATGCATAGTTCACTGGCTGAATTGTAACTGGCAATATTCCGGAGTGTAGCCCTAACCAGATGAAAATGTAACTGGAAGATATTTAACAAAAGAAATAAAAATAAAATACAACATAGATAATATTAATATGTGGTTTTCTAAGTCATTGTATAGCCTGCAAGCATTCTTATGTATGGTTTAGTAGTTCCCAGTTCTATTTGTCTATGATACTATTGATCCAAATAATAATTATTATTTATTTTATTATTGATGCTGATATTTTTGTTGTTGATAATTATTAATTTTTCTGTCTTAGGTTCCTCATAGTAAAGCTGAATATTTCAGAAGTATATTTTAAAAATTTTAAAACACACACAGGTTATAATGATATATTTTTTCTTTTTTCTCTTCAAATTTTTCTTTTTTCCTAATTACATGTAAAACATTTTAAGCATTTCTAAAATTTTGAATTCTAAATTCTCTCCCTCAATCTCCCCTCGTTGAAAAGACAAGCAATTTAATAAGTTATACATATGCAGTAATGCAAAACATATTTCTTTGTTAGCAATTTTGTGAAAGAAAACAGAACAAAAACAAAAAAGAAGCAAAGCAAAGCAATAACAATTAAGTTAAAATCTTTTGATTTGAATTCAAACTCCATAAGTTATTTCTCTGGAAATATAATTTTTCATAAATTCTTCAGAATTGTCTTAGATCCTTGTATTGCTGAAAATGCTAATTCAGTTATAGTTGATCACATGATAAACTTTATAACATTTTATGTGTCATTTTGCTGGTTGCACAGCAAATATGGAATATTTCCAAAAACAAGAATAGTTTACACTCTGCATCACTGAAAGAAAGACATTGGTAAAATTGCCAGTCTCTAGGGATACCAATGTGTTTAAAATCATTAAATGATGACTCTTTATGTAATTGTGAGCCTCATTCACATGGAGTTTAAGAAGGCTGAGTGAGATTTCAATAGTCATTATAATACCTTCATATATTAAGTAAGTAGTATCATACAAAAATATAGTAAAAATTAATTACTGATCTGAGACAATTATTGGAAAAATCCACTTTTAAACTAGAGATCAAATAGTCTAAATAATGGCAAATAGTTATGTAATGCCTGGTCACTATAAAACTTGGAATATACCAAGCTCTTAGAATTGGGCATTTCCAAAGGTACAAACAGCATTGGCAAGAATTTGTTCTTTTTTCATCTATACTAATGATGTTGAATGATGCTGCTACCTTTTAAAGCCTCTGGCTAGAAAGAGAGCCAAATTATTTTTATGTGTTTCTGAATTATGCTGCAATTGTGCAGTTTATGCACAATATGTGTAATTTTAATAGCATTTCCTTTAGGTTGGATGCTCTCATAGAACTGATTGAGCTTTCTCAAAGTATATATCTGTAGTAGTTACCTGCAAAAATGATAAAGAATACTGCAAATCTCAAGCTCACTTTCTTCTATACTTTGTGTGAGTAGGTGAGTGGGGGAGAAGGAGGATTCAAAGTTTCCATCAAAAGATCAGTATTTCTACAATTAGTTTATCATGAAGGTAGAAAGAATTGTACTCTCTACAACTAAACACACTGCTGCCATTTTGTGTGCAGTTTTGAAAACAAATCTATATACACCTTTAACTATCACAAAATTCATAGTAGTACTAGGAGGAGGAGTTTGTTATGGTTGTGGTTGTTTAATCTAGAATGAATTTATTTTTGGTCCACTTGTGATTATAGTGACTCCAAAGCTAAACTAGACTAAAAATGATTAGATTGTCCATAGATTCTTTCATTTATCCTTATACTGAGTGTTTATGGTCTATATTTCACAGGGAATAGCAAGGGTTTCTGGGGATCATTATAATCAGAGAGATCAGCCATACTTCATAGGTCTGTGACATTTCTTTCTCATCAGTTGAAAATCCCCAATTAATTGGAATAGTTAGTGAACAGGAGTTCCCAGTGACTTTCATTTGCTAGCTAATTGAAGGTTAAAGAAAAAATCATTTTAACTCATTAATGCAAATATTTTTCCAAGGAATTAACATCATATTGTATGGAATTGCATCTTCATCTGATGGTTCACAATATTATTCTGAATACTAGATACAATAGTACAGTGATGAGTCAGAAGACTAGTTTGAATCATCCTTTTAACAATTTACACTATTGTTGTGAAGCCAAAGTGAGATAATAACATTATTGGCTAGCATTTATATAACACTTTAAGATGTGCAAAGTACTTTACCTATATTAATTCACTGCTCCCCCTAACACTTTTGGAAGTGTTATAATTATCACTATACAGATGATGAAATTGAGGCAAAGAACATTTAAGTGACTTGCCCATAGTCATACAGATAATGAGTACCTAAGGTAGTATTGGAATTCAACTCTTCCTAACTCCAATTCCAGTACTGTATCTACTGTACTGCATAACTTTATTGAATACTACATGGAAGATTTTGTGAGTATAGAACCAGGCTTGTTATTCATAAGCTGAGTTTGATTTTTGCCTTTGGTACAAATAATCCATGATACTAAGAGCAAGTCATTTCTCTTCTCAGTGCCCCAGGGAACTCATATAAATGGCCATGTAGTTTTCCATAACATTTACATTCTCCAAATTAGTGAAAACACAGGAATGTATCATCACATACTTGTTCCCCCACAAAATATTTTATAACTGGAAAAAACTATATATGTGTAAGGTGTCATCATGGCATTCACTTATGAATGGCGAGGGTAGAAGAAAGGATCCAAATCTATACTTTTCTTAGTATATAACCTACAAGGGATTATTAGTACTTAGATTCTGTAATATCTGGCATTGTCTAAGGAGAGAACAGAAGTATTTAAGAGATATTACAAATGTGAAATCAATTATAATTGGCAACAGATTGGATACAGGGTATAAGTGATAGTGAAGAATCTAGGATAAGATCTCTTCTGTAAGTCTGAAGGAATGGAAGGAATGTGCTATTTTTCTTTTTAGTAAATAGGGAAGGTTTTATTTGGAGGGGCAGCTTAGGGAAAAGTATGATAACTTCTGTTTTGGACACTAAAATTTCTACTGGATATCCAGTTCAAAATGTCTGAAATGCAGTTTAAACACAAAATTGGTAGTTATTAAAGATTCTGGGACAGGATAGGTAGATTTGAGCATCATAAGCTTAATTCACCAAGTGAAGTAGGAAAAGAAGAGAAAACAATCCAGGACATAGAACCCTGATGAAAACTTACAACTAGAAGACATGATCTGGAAGAGGAGCTGGCAAAGAAGACAAAGATTAGTCAGGTGGGAGGAGAACCAGGAAAGAGTAGTAGTGTCCCTAAAATCTAGAGGAAATATGTATAAAAAAGAAAATGATCAATAATGTCAAAGGCTGGAAAGAGGTCAAAGAGAGTGAAGATTGAAAAACAACTATTGTATTCACAACTAAAAAATCATTCATAATTTTTGGTAAAGCAATTTCAATGAAATGATAAAATGAAAAAAATGATTAAAAAATAAAGTTAAGAAAAGAGGGAAATAAAGGCACCTATTGTCAATGTTCTTTATATGGATCTTAGCTATACGGATGCATAGGATGAAAGAAGAGCATGAAGAATCAAAGGGTTTTTTTTTTCAGCATAGCGAAGGCATCGGCATGTTTGTAGCTGTAAGAAATGAGCCAGCAGACAGGGACAGATTGAAAATGAAGGAAAGAGTGGGGATGACAGAAGGGGCAATCTGTTGGAGGAAACAAGATGGAATGAGTTCACTTGAACAAATAAAGAAGTGAGCCTTGGTAAGCAGTAAGACCACTTCATCATGTAAGACAGAAGTAAAGGAGGAGAAAGTAGCAAGAGAAAGCTGAGTGATAGAAAATGAGAAAGAAAGGAGGGGGTAGCATATGGTAAATGACCTAATTTTTCCCCTTGTAAAATATGAAGCAAAGATCTCAATTGAAAACTGGGCAGGGGAAAGGGAAAGGGAAGTCATGGGAAGTTTGAAAAAGGATGAAAAGATTTGGAAGAGCCACTATGAAAAGTAGGGTAGTGAGTTAATAAACAAAGTATTGTATAGAATTAGGAAGGGTCCAACTGAAATGGTGTAATATACATTTATGGTAGACCCATTCAGAATGGTGGTGTTATTTTTCTCCACCTTTGTTCAATATCATACATGTAGGAGTAAAGGCAATGGATGGTGGAAGTTATACAAGGCTGGGGTTTGACTGAATGTAATCAGCACAGTGAATAGGAGTCTAGGTATTCAAGAGAAAAGAATACTGTAGAGATGTGATTCAACAAGGAGTCAAAATAGGGAGCCAGGGAGGGACATAACCTGTCCTGAGGGAAAATTGAGAGGATAATAGATTGGAAGTCACAATGCAGGTGAATAGTAAAGTTCTGCAAAGGAAGACATAGGGAGAGATGAAAAGCCAATGTATTATGGTTTGATAAAGGGATTTCCAAATTCTTTTACACAGGGGTGATATGTTTTTGTTTGATGTCATGATCAGGGTTATTACCATTTGTTTTTGTGAAAGTGATGTATTAGAGGAGTAACTCATGGGAGATGAGTAGATTGAGCAACTGAGTGGTTATGGGATTTGCAGGAGAATGAATATGAATGTTGAATTCACCATATGATGAGAGTAATCATAGAGGAGAAAATTAAGAACATCATTCTGAATGTTCTATTACAAATTTATGTTACACTATTTCATTTACTTAGTGCTCCTGTACACAAAAAAAATGTGATGCATATATTAAACTCAGTGAGGAAAAATGGGAGTAACCTAGGGGCCTGCAGATAGCAATAACTAGGATTTTGAATGGGTGATAGATATTAATGACATGAACCTTAAGAGAAGAAAGTTTGTTGAGTGATGAAGGAAAGGGGGAAATCTGGTAGTAGTCATGCAGAACAAGGACTGTATCAACTCCTCTATCTTGACCTAATGAGCTGAGGAGAAATAGTGGAGGTATAGTGAGGCCTGGAAAGGGTGGCTAGGAATATTGTTATTAAGGAAAGCTAAGTTCCTGTGAGAAGTGAGAGAGGAAAAGATTCAAGATGAATAGAAATTTGTTAACTATAAAACAAACATTCTGGAGGGCACAGTAGAGGACTGGGTACAGTTAGGATTGAGGAGGATGAGAATGAAGAAAATCTTTCATGAACAACCTTACTTTACTAAAGATATATTAGAAAATATGAGATTTACAAAAGTGCCACCTATTTACTGACTATTTACTGTTTATAGAAGTAACTAGGAGAGATAGGGTGTATAGCAAATAAAGAGCTAATGTTAAAGTCAGGAAATCTGGGCCCAAGAATTGTCTTTCATACCCATTGGCTCTATGGTCTTTTGTAAGCCACTTATCCTCTTAGTGCCACTAGGAGATTGTAGAAGATTATTGGTTGTAGAATGAATGCCTATTGGCATTGGTGAATGGAGTTTTCTTTTTAGGATTTCCATGTGCCAGTCGACTTCAAGAAATATGGACCAAACAAACAAACCAGAGGACTTTTCTTATTTATGTTTTACAAACAAATACAGGGACAATAACACTAATAAAAGAAGCAACTAGTGAAGAATGTGAATGCTTGACTAAAGATAAAAAAAAACCCAAGCTTCACTAACTGAGTCTTTCTAATAAGAATTTTTTAGTCTCAAAAAATCTATATAATTACAGGATATAGGAACAAGGTATTGACAGGTTCTTAGGGAAGTCCCTAAATAAAGGTAAAGATAATATCTATTATTAAGTCTTTAATCTCTCTCTCTCTCTCTCTCTCTCTCTCTCTCTCTCTCTCTCTCTCTCTCTCTCTCTCTCTGTGTGTGTGTGTGTGTTTCTCTCTTTGTGTGTGTGTTTCTTTTTTCTCTGTCTCTGTGTATGTTTCTATCTCTTTCTGTCTCTGTCTCTCTCTGTCTCTCTCTCTCACACACACATATTCACTAACATCAGACCATTAAAATTGTAATCTTGTAATTGTAATCCTACAATATTTAGCCCTTTCAAAGATCAGTTCAGATTACTCATGTTCTGATCTCAGAGAGATCACCATAATTGAACTGGGATTATATTACTCTTAAAATATTCCTAAACTCTCCTATGTGGGTAATGTAGAAGGCACTCCATCCCCTATATTTATATGACTCTACTTAGGGAAAACATTGGCTTATACATAACTTCCTTCCTCTTTTCTTTCCTTACAGATGTTCCAGGCTAATTATCCACATCCTCATGTTCACATACATGATTACAATTCATTGGAATTGGGATTCCATTCATGAGTCTACAAATGATTCAAATTGGTTCATCCCTATCTCAAACTCTTACTATAACTTCCCTGGGGGAAATAGAACTAGATTCACCTACAAGCCAGTAACCTATTTTCTGTGATTCTCAACAAATTGCTTGAGTAAAAAAAAACTTTTTGAATCTAGAAGTCACAATTAATTTGAAGTTTTTAGTCTTCATTGAGTAAGATTCTGAGTTTTAAATCTTTTGCCTCAAATCTCATAGATAATAAGTGTAACAATAGAATTTAAATCCAGATATTCTTGACTCTAAGCCTAGCATTAATCACTATACTTTATGATTTTCAACCAAGAGTTTACTACCTTTAAATCTCGATGTGGGTGTTTTCTTCTGCTTATTTCAATCTCCCTAAGTGATACCTATATATTTTCTTAGGATTAATAAGACAATAATAAATTCTGTGGAATGTTTAAAAACTTGCCAGTGTATTAAGTAAGATAGTATTATTTGTATTAGTGATAATAATGACATTGTGTTTTTCTCTTTTTTAAAATGGCTATTCAGTGAAGTTATAAATCCCCTGCCATTGCCCAGTTTTCAGTGATCCATATTGTCCTTGCACAGAGTGGAATTTCTGCTATTATGATATTAATATGTAAAATGAAAAGATATTAATAAAATATTGTTTTATGAAAACATATATAGTAAACATTTGTGTTCTTCAAAGCAGTAATCCCTAATCAGATCCATTATACTGTTTGCCTTGTTTGAAATCATGTTTATGTGCCTTTGTGAAATTAAATTAAGACAATAACTTAGCAGATGGGCCCAAGAATATGCAGATAAAGTGCAACTAAAATATATCATTTTTATACTTGCATGTGATTGCAATGGACTTTAATTAACTGTGGTACTTGAAAAAATACCAGTCAATGGACTCTAATCTTTTCATCATAGTTTTGGATATAAGCAAATGGAATTAAAATATCAAACCAAACTTATCTAAGCACATATTTTTAAAAATCCAAACAAAGAAATAAATAAAGCTAGAGTAGGAATAAATTGAAGGCAGATGACAGATTATTCAAATAAAAATGTTAATACTTGATTTGAGCACAAGTATTCCATCCAGCTTAGTTACTAGCCCATTCTTCTCAATTTCAAGACTATGCCAAAACACTGGCCTTTAAAAAAAAAAGATCCTTAATCGAGAGCTGCATCAATAAAAAAACTCATTAAAATATATCTTCTTTTCAATTATTAAGACCTTACCAAGAAATGCACTTATTTTTACAAATAATCTATTTTATCCCATTGTCTGTGAATGAATATTTCCTATCAGTCCTTTGGTAGAACTGAATTGTTCCACTTTTATAACAATAAATAGACTAAATAAATTTAAAAAAAATACTTGCTTACCCCTAGTATTCAAGATCTTCATTTATAATGAACAAAAGTTTTTAAAATGTATATAGCATAATCAAACCTTTTTTGTCAGTACCTTCTACTGCCTTTACCCTTTCATTCTGTCAGACTAACATGCTGCAAGTAGGTGCCTGTTTTAGGGAGGAATGGCTCCAAAACGTCATTTTATCAAGAAACATTTTTATAATTGACTTAACTATTGGCAAAGAAGTCAGAGCTTTCTTTTAATTATCAGTAAACTATTATCTAGAAAATCCAAGTGGCCTGGATCTCTAACATATTCTATTGTCAATCAATCTGCTTACTTTGTATTAACAACAGGTACATTGGCCAATGTTTACCATGCCAGGAAATATTTACTGAGTTAAGGAAAGTTGTCAAAATGATAATGGCATTGTGTATTCAGCATTAATATTGTCTCATTATAGTTCCAAAACATTTTTAAACAAATTATATCTTACCTCAGGAAAGCAGAATATATTGTTGGCTAGTTCACATAAGAGTCAGATAATCTTGGTATTGTTCATTATATGGAAATATCGGCAGAGCCAAGCTTTCCTTGTAGCAGCAATTTCTAGGACAAATCAAAAGGCTTGCATATAATTTGGGGAAGTGTTCACTTCCCCTGAAGACCCCATTCAATTGATAGTAACTTTTATTGACCAGAGATGAATAACCAGGATTGAAACCAAATGTATAAAGTGTGATCCTTTTTTATACACCTGTACTGGAGCTGTGGGAATTCCATTTGAGCAAATGATGCAAGATAAAATCTTTAATGGGAAAAATTTTTTTTTCATTACATGACTTAGTTTTGCAGGAAGTTGGTCCAAGAAAAATATGAGTTATTTCTTAGATATAAAGTCATAACAGGCTCAAAGATATCTTTTGGATATACCAACAGAAATGTCTTTTGTCCATTGTACCACTGATTAAGATACTATAAATCAAATCTTATTGCCTTTTGCCTAGGTACCAGAAGTTATGTCTCATAGAAAAGTGAAACAACCCATGACCTATATGTAGTTATAGTCTATGGGGGAAGAAAACATTATATATATATATATTAAACAAATAGAAAGTAAATAGGCTTTGTGTAGAAGTTAGCATTTGATTTGAGTTTTAAAGGAATCTGGGGTTTTTTAGAAGTAAAGGTGAACAGGAAGACCATTTAAGGAATAAAGAAAGGCATGGAGGTAAGAAATGGAGTTTCATGTGTGAGGAAGAATGAGAAAATCAGTACTTTGATCTTAAAGTCTGTTAAGGGTAATAATATGATAAAAATGGAACAGTAGGTTGGAGTTATGCTATAATGGACTTTATATATTAAACAATTTATATTTTATCCTTAAAACTAACGAGTAAAAAGAGACCACTGAGAGAACCACTAGAACTAATTGAGTAGAAGGAGAGATGGCCAGAACTTGTCTTTAGAAAATTACTTCGGAAGCTTTATCTTGTTCCACTTTCCTAGACAAAACTGACATTTCCATGGTAGTAATGCATACTCGATTGGCTTAAAGGACAAGGAATTGCCTTTTTTAACCAGCTCTCAGTAGATCAACCCTTGCAATATTATATAGCTCTAATACAATTATTTCAAAGTACTTCTGATCTAAAATACTATCCATCTCCAGAGAAAGAACTTAGGGAATCTGAATGCAAGTTAAGGCATAAATTTTAAACTATCTTTCTTTAGTTTTTGTTTATATCACAATATGACTAAGATGGAAATATATCTTGCATGACTGCACATGATTAATATCAAATCATTTGCTTTCTCAATGAAAGTGGATGGGAAGGTGAGAAAGAGGAAAAGGATTTTTAACTCAAATTTTTAGTGGATTTTAAAAATAAATTTTTAAAATTGTTTTTATATATAATTGGAAATTATAATATTTTTAAAATGTCATATATAGCTCAAAGAAGGAGTAACTTTGGCCCCTGATGACCCCTGCCAAAGGTCTTGCCATGATGGCTATTCCAAAAGACTGGAAACATTGTATCTAGGCTCAAGAGACTTAAGTTCACATTCTAAGTCAGGGATAGAAACTTTATGAAAATATACCACTAGAAGCCTAGAATTTGAATCTTATTCCACTACAAATGGTTTGCCTGTTACTAGCATTGTCTGTGAAAGAGACATCAATAATATTAATTTAGTACATTAAGTAGTTACATTTTTGGGGGGTGATGGTGAGGAGAGAGAGGAAGGGAAAGGACAAGCTACAACAAATCTCAGTATATCTTGGCTCTTTTCCTCATTGTTAGTAGTTAATTTTCTTCTCCCATCTCCAAAATTACTTGGTGTTCTCTTTCTCTCTCCCCCCTCTCTCTGTCTCTCTCTCAGTCTCTCGGTCTCTCTCTCTCTCTCTCTTTGTGTCTGTTTCTATCTCTTCTGTGTGTATATATATTTAGATATATGGAAACACACATTTTTCCTATACACTTATATGTTTAGCTCTATTAATTAGACAGTAAGTTCCTTTACAGGAAAATTAGATATCTCAGTAGAGTGTGTGAACTGGAATCAGGAAAATTCATCTTCCTGGGTTCAAATCTGGCCTCACACATGTAATAGCTGTGTGATCCTGGGCAAGTCACTTTATGGCTATTTTCTTAGATATGAAATAAAATGGAGAAGGAAATGGCAACTCATTCCAGTATCTTTTCTAAGAAAACCCCAAATGGGATCATGAAGAATCAGACATGACTAAATAACAACAAAGCTTCTTTAGGACTGAGATGATAGTGTTTACCCCAGGACACATAAAGTAGCCTCTCAATGTTTCCAAGCTATTTTGAAATGAATTGGGAGAAATGGCACATCCTGCTCCCCAAAATGGAATGTCTCTGGAATTTCAATGACTCAGTAAAAGTAGAATACTTAACAGGGCATTGCACCACATTGATACAGCATTGCTTCACCTGGAATGTTATAATCATATATTCATTGGTCTTCAAACTTTTTACCCTTTTCAATCCAATTTCCATACAGCTACCAAAATTATTTTTCTAAGGAATAAATAAAGCTATATGAATCTACCATCAAAAGAATCTATTATTTATGGGATAAAATATAAGCTAATATTTAAAACTCACCACAGTCCAGGTGCTCTTGAGCATTAATCTCTCCAGACTGCTTTTTCCTCCATGCTTCCCAAGTTCCAGTTCTGGAGGAACTCAACCAGTGAGAGAAGAGTGTTACTGGGATAAAAGGAGAAAACAGATGAGTAATGTGATAAAATTCAGAAAATGAAAGATGGCTGGTTTGGACCCTTTCATAAAAATCAAATTTCTCACATCAAGCAGCCAATGGGAAAGGGGAGATGAAGGGAGAAAAAAAGGCCTCCTTCCAGTCTTCTCCTTCTTAATCCAATCTCCATCCAAGCTACTAAAATTATCTTCCTAAAGCACAAGTTCATGTCAACAATCTTCCCCAAACACCCATTCCTTCTAAGGAAAAATGTACATTGGTACAGACAACCTACTACAATTTGTGCTCCAGTTACCATTTCATACTACTCTCCATAATAAACTGCATTCCAACCAAACTCAACCACATGCTGTCCAAACTTGATGTTCCATTTCCTGTTACTGTGAATGTAGATGGACTGTTTCCAGGCCTAGAATGTCCTTCTTCCTTTCCTACAACTTCTCTTTCTTTAAGGCTCAGTTCAGGGCTATTTCTTCTGCTATGGCATCGTCCCTAATTTCCCCTGTTGTAAGTGATCTCTCTCTCTCACAAATTATTTTGCATTTTATTTATCTATGTCTATGTCATAAGATCATTGGGTCAAGGGTTAGAGCTGGATGGGAACTTGAAACTCATCTGTTCCATCTCTCTCATTTTACAGTTGAGAAAGATGAGACCCAAAGAATTTAAGTGTCTTGCTTACTCACATTGATAATAAACTAAGTGGAAGAACTGGGAAACAAAAACAAAGCCCTATGACTGAATTTTAGAGTTATTTTATCATAGCACTCTGCTCCTATCTCTGTTCAGTAGGATGGATGGAATCAGAAATGGTTTTGGTTTCTATTTTGTGTTCTCAGAACTTGGCACAGTGTATGACTTGTAATAGATATTGATGTTTGCTATATTGAATTAAATGATGATTATTTTAAGAAATAATAATGGCTTGTGAGAGAGTGTTTTATATTTTAAAACATAACTTTTCCCAACAATGTAAATTAGATAGTACTCACAAATATGAATTAATGAAAATATGGTTATCGCTACTCTGATTTTACAAATAAAGAAACCAAAGCTCAGAGACTTTAAGAGATTTGTCTTTATTGAAGTGCCACATTCAGGTCCCTTTAATCCTAATTATATCCCCTTGTCTTTTCTAGTGTTTATCATGTTTAGACCAAATTTAAGTTTAATCTTAATTATATCCCCTTGTCTTTTCTAGTGTTTATCATGTTTAGACCAAATTTAGGTTTGAAATAATTCATATTCAAATCAGAATTCAATCTGTAAAAATGACACGACATAATTTTGAAGACAACTTTTCATTTTTCTTGCCAGGTTAAAAGGCAGATCTCCTTCCACAATTCTCATGCTAACCTTATCCATTCCATAACTTTCCTATATATATTTTAATTTAACAATCATTTTACCAGATCCCGTTCCATTAATTTTCTTTAGTATATTAAAAATGAAATTTTCTTTTATTACATAGATGTTTTCCAAAAATATTCATTGTGGAGGGTGAGGAGAATGATTATTTCATATGGTGATAAATTTAAAGATAATAGATCCTCCCCTAAAAAAAAACAATTTATTTATATCCATTACAATATATCTATGATTAAATGTTTCAGCTGACATTATTAAATAACTATTCAAATCAGAATACCAAGTCACTTTTTAAAGGCCTACTATAAAAGGGGGAAAGGAAAAGGAGCTGGAAACTAAGTAAGAAACATTTTTGAGTTTTAATAAAATTCAGTCAAAAGGAGTTATTTCACTAAGATCATAGCTTCAGTCACCAATAAATAAATAATAACACATGTCCCCCAGTATTGAATGAAAGCTTTAGCATCTACTGTTCAAAACCTTCCAGGAAACAAATCCTCCAAGGAAGAAAGGTAAAAATATCAGAGGGAAACTGGCAATATCTCTCAAGGATCGACAAGATGTCTAGAAGTGAATGTCATTTTCTCACCAATAATCTGCACTTTAATCTTACATGAAACAATTTTTTCCACAAATAAGTCTCTGTTCTCTTGTATTTGATAAAGAAAAAGAATTAGAAATAGGTCCAATTTCTTTTAGAAAAGTAGGTTTCTTCAGCTTTCGATTGGCCTTTCTCATGACCCTCTATACAAGAAGACAGATAATAAATATAATGATTTATACTGAAAAGAGAGCAGTAAGGATAATGGCCCAAACAGTGCTGTCTTTTATTATGTTACCATAGTAAATAATAGCAGCACCGTTCACACCGTTAGACTTAAGGTTGTATCAGCAATTTCATTATAATTCCTGTTTTTTAGAAGTTTATAACTTGGTCTTAACAATGTCCTCCTGCCTGAAACTGGCCATATGGTTTTCTGTCTGTCAAAGACAGGCTTGCCTTAATTACTTTTACCATTGTTTAATGATCATGTTATGAAAGAAAAGAACATTTCCCCTCTAGTTTTGGTTGTTATACATTACATATGCATGCATATGTATATAGAATGTCATATATACATGCAAGGTTTTATATAAGTGTATATATGTATGTGTGTATGTATGTATATATAAATATATGAAAGGTATGTTGTAAGTCTTTACATAGTCATGGATGTATATATGTCTATTATGTATATGAACACATTTTATACATACACATGTATAATCGCATATATATATATATATAAGTATATATGTATGTATAGTCTTAGCATAGAAAAAATTAAACTACCAATTTTTCTGGGCAATCAGCATCAATATTTAGAAAAAACAGACAGATTTAAGTACTCAGTAATTAGAAACAACTGCTACTGCAATTTACTATTGAAATGCTTAAAAGAAATATTCAAAAGCACCCAAATCCTTTCAATGTGTCTGTAAAGCTCAGGACTCTGTTTTATAGATTAAGGGCCATATTCTCCCCTGGAGACAGGAACATAATTCAATATAACAGTCCATCCACCACAAATCAAGAGCAGGCAATAACGAGGAGGTCATCTAGCATTTGGACAAGACAGAGTGAGAATTGGCAATTGTAATTGCAACTGAGCAGACCACTTTAGTATCTATTCTGCGCACCTAATATGGGGAAAGAGTACGAGTTTGGACCCTAAGTATAGTCAATCTCAGTTTTCCTTCTATGGGTAACTGTGCCCAGCGGGATATTCTTTTGCAGAGGAAATCAATGTTATTAGACCAACTTCAGAAGCAGTTGTTTGAGAAGCTTCATAGACAAACCTAATGGCAGAAGCCAGTGGAGCCATTTCAGGTAGTGACAGCCTGCATTTCCAAGACTGTGCTATACAGGTGCATAATCTGAGCACAACTAAAGTGAAAGAGTTTGCTATCTTAGTTTCTGAAAAGACAAGTAAAAAGAGGGATAACTTCCTCCATAGCCACAGTTTTGACCCAAATCCTTAAGCATTAAATGAACTCAATGAATTTCCCATTGAACTTAAAGGTCATCTTTTCCAATTGATTGGGAATGCCCTTTCAAACATCTACAACATGTGTACCTCAATAATTGATTTACAAAAACCAGATAAAAGATGGATTTTATGGTAAACCTGACTCTGAACCTTACAACATTTTAATTCAGAGAAAGGTATATTTCAATTCAGTGAAAACACACACACACACACACATTCTTTAATGTCAAACTCAAATGCAACTTAAAACTGCTAATAAAAAAGTATTATTAAGAAAGATGTAGAAATAGCAAGAAATAGGAGAAAAAGAGCTGGTTGATCTCATAGTTCAGAAGACCTATTTCTTATACACATTAGCTGTGTGAACTTGGACAACTCCTTTAACCTCTCAGTTCTCCGAGACAAAATTTAGACTATAAATGATGGCACTATTGCTCATCTACAATACTAGAAGGGAGTCCCTAAAGATAGGGAATTGTGGCCCCTGAATCCTGATACAAGTTAAGTCAGATTAAGTCAAGAATTCAATTTAATTTTAGAACTTTTTTTGTGCCAGGTAAGCTAAATTATAAGGATGCAAAGAAAGGTGAAAATCTAGTCATTGAATTTAATGAGCAAACATTCTAATGGGGCTGGTAGCATGTAAAATAACTATAAAGATTGTCTTCCTCCCTCCCTCCCCATATCTCTCTCTCTCTCTCTCTCTCACATTCTGTATGTGTGTTCATTTTGTGTTTGTCTCTATTTCTGAGTATATCTCTCTGTGTTTCTGTCTTTGTTCTTTTATTTCTCACTATATCTATTGCTTTTGATCTTTTTCTACATATTTGTATCTATAGAGACATTAAGATGCATGCATGTATGTATATCTTTATGTGCACACACACATAAATACAAAGTTGGCAAAAGAAGCTTTGGGAGGGAATGCATTAACATCTTGGAGGAGCAGGAAAGACCTCTTAAAGCAGGTGAGATGTAAGCTGAATCTGGTTCAAAATGAAGTCAGAGATAAGAAAGTAGTATTCTAAATATGAGGAACAGGTAGTGAGAAGGCACAGAGACAAGAGATAAAGCACTGTGCTTGAGGAACTGTAAATGTGCTAGCATAATATAGTTTCCATGGAGAGAAACAGCAAATTTAAAAAAAAAACTGGAAAGATTGTTAAGAGACCAGAGTACAAAGAATTTGACATGTCAAACAAAGGAGTTTATAATTGATGCTGGAGATAATTGTAGCCACTGGAGTTCATTGAACAGAATGTAACATGGTCAGATATACATTTTTTAAAAAATGACTTTGGCACCCAAATAAATGATGGCTTGGAGCAGAAAGTCTACAGCCAAGCAAGAAATGATAGGGCATTAAATTAGGGTTGTGTTTGAGTTTAGAGAAAAGAACATACAAGAGAGCTACTATAAAGAGTGAAATGATAAGGTTTAGCAATGGATTATAAATATGGGGGCACAGATGATATCAAAGTTGAGGCTAAGATTATTAGGAGGATGGTGGTGATCTGAACAGTAGTAGAGAAGTTGGGAAGGTAGTGGTAGTGGTAATGGATTTGGGGTAAGATAATTGTAGAGGGTCATAGATAATGAGAGAACTCTCTGTGATGTATAAAACTTTCCAACCTAGCCAAGGAACCTGCTGGCATGTCTGATTTGCCTCCCCATCTCCCTTAGGGGTGTCTCAGCCTTCCTGAGAAGTAAGGGGACATGACAACCTGTGTTGTAATTAAAGCAGAGTTATACTAAGTGCAAAAGAGATATATAAACACAATAGCAAGTTGTTTATGTGATCACACATGCACAGTATCCTAGAGTTAGTGCATGCACAGTGTTGTAGTTATGTAAGGTTATTTGGGTATATAAGGCTGAGGCAATTTTGAATAAATGAATTCCTGTGTGACCAACTTTGTGAATTCCGCCCCTTCACTCCTCACCCATGATCAGGATTTGGGCTGGTACTGAAATCCTTCAATGAGCAAGTCTGGGCAGATGAGTTCTGCATTGATGATGTGATGATCAACTGGGATGGACTTGGCTGTTTTCAACAGTGAGGTGATTCAAGGCAATCCCAATAGACTTGTGATGGAAAGAACTATCCACATACAGAGAGGAGAATATGAAGACAGAATATGGATCACAGCATAGTATTTTCACATGTGTTGTTGTTTGTTGTTTGTTTGCTTGTTTTTCCCCCTTTGATCTGATTTTTCTTGCACAGTATGATAAATGTGGAAATTTGTTTAGAAGACATGTACATGATTAACCTATATTGGATTACAAGTTGTCAAGAGGAGGGGGTAAAAGGGAATGAAGGGAGAAAAATTTGGAACACAAGGTTTTACAGAGTGAATGTTGAAAACTATCTTTGTATGCATTTTGAAAAATAAAAAAGAACTATAAACAACAATAAAGAGATCATTAAAAAAATAAAGATACAGCACTATATTAAAAGACAATGTAGCCAATTATTTGATGGCAATAGTTGTTATATCTGCTCTGAATGACATGATTTCTAAATACTTAAACAAGAAATGTATGGATATACATAAAACTATAGCAATTACCAACTCTAGTTTATCTCTTTCAGACCTACAGGAATTTATCCACATATAAACAAGAAAGAAGCTGAAGACTATAAAATATGCTTAGAAAAGTTATATGCAATAGACCTCTGGAGAGCATAGAATATAAATAAATAGGATTATTCATATTCTCAAAAAAAGATAATGAGTTCTGTTTTGGATCTGTTGATGTCAGGATGTCCATGGCACAATAAATTTGATATTTCCAAAAAGCAATTTGTGATAACAGTACTGAAATAAAGGAAAGTAGCTAGGGAAGCACAAATAGATTGTGAAATTATCTGCATAAAAATAATAATAGAGCCCATAGCAACTTATGAGTCCATCAAACCAGGTAGTATAGAACAACAACAAAAACAAAATCATATAATTAATGCAATTACATAATGCTAAGAGTAATTAAGGTAAATATATGACCCCTGTAAAGTAGTAGTCTAAGAATCTGAATATGTGTTAAAAGAACTCTGTCAAGTACTTAGCAACTACATAAATGTTATAAAGCACTACTAATGTAAGAAGTAAACAAAATAACTGTGAAGTTATACCTCAAGTGCACCAAATTGGTTAAGATGATAAAAGATGGAAATAGTTGATATTTTGACAGGGGACTGTGGAAAGCAAGGTACCTGGAGAGCTGGCAACTACTCCAATTATTCTCAAAATCAATTTGGAATTATGCATTTTTAAGTGAATAGAATATGACCCTTTGATCCAAAATATAATCTTTTGAAAGAAAAATTTCTCTAAATTATAAATCTGTATACTCTTTCAACTTTAAGTTCCAAAAATACAAGATCCTGCTGTTTATAATTTTTGTTCATTATAAAATACACCAACTCCTTCAAATTATAAAACTAGTTGAACAAAATGCAGATTTAATACTTCTCCTTAAACAAGAACTTGCTTGTGTATATATAAAATTTATATGATTCTTTTATAAGTGTAACTATAGAGAACTGTTCAACAAGCTTCTGATTATTAATGTCAAGTGAGGCATAAAACAGACAGATATATGCTTGCCAAAGATATTCACCACAGTGATAAGAGAACATTATGTGCATAGGGCAAATGGGAGAGAGATTGACCATAGATGATGAGGTCTTTTGGAGGCTCCTACTTTGGAATAAATTGTTTTTGATTGCTCAAAATTTATAGCATTGAAGGCATCTTCAATTGAATTCATGCTTACTCAAAAGAAATCAGCCTGATAACTCACATAGGAATGTTTGAATAGAAAAAAATAGTAATTATTATATATTGTAACATCAATTTACTGAATTTATATATGAATACATAAGTACTAGAGGATATTAGAAGATGGAAGACTGGGCCTTAAGTACTATTTTGATTTTACTCTGTAACTCTTTATGTGTCATGAACTCTTTTGGCTTTCTAGTGAATCCTATGTGCACTTTTACATAATAATGCTTTTAAATTCACAAAACAAATAAAAAGAAATGCTAAATTTCCATTAGAAGTTAGCAAAAATAAAAGTGCATTTTCCCCTCCATCTAAACCCCCTGAAATCTATCCATTGACACTCAAGTTAGGAATCCCTGATCTAAAATTATGTTGTTCATTGGTTCAAGAAGTGTCTTCAGGTTTAGCTTTCTAAAATGCAGATCTCCTTTCCCTAATCTCAACCCCATATAGATATTATGATAAGCAATGAGTTGGATTCAGGATTGAATAGGAGGAAGACATTAGCCTGAATTGCATTAGGGAAATTATATCATATTTTTAATTATCTCAAATGACTCCCTTCAGCATAAAAGTCCATTTAGAAATAGCATCTTCTTGGTGCTATCATCATCAGGCATGAAATAACATACTTTATGAAGATTCGAAGTTGTAACCTAACTTCAGTCAATCAATAGGTAAAAATGTAATGAATTGATTTCTAGGGATGGAACCAAGATGGTGGAGGAAAGACAGGAAGCTGCTCCAGCTATTCCAGTTTTCCTTAAAAACTACATGAAACCAGACCTCTGAACAGAGTCTAACAAAATAAAACTATTCTCAAGCTCAAGATAGAGTGAAAAAATTTCAGGAAAGATTGATCTCACTGCGGTGAAAAGGGTATTCAAGCCAGCTTAGGCAGAATCTGGGAAAGCTGGTAAGAGGGTCTTAATCACAGCAAATCAGCAACTAAGACCCTCTGTCCTAGTTTAGTAGAGGTGCATATCAGTGAGGCAGCCTCCAGTCCCAGATCAGAAGGCAAACTCTGGGAAATCAGGGTGAAAAGAGCAGGTAAAGTTACCCCTGCAAATACAAAGGGTCCCTATGTTCAAAGCCAAGGTTCACATTCACACAACAAGTTTGCGAAAGCACCCCTTTGCCCTAGGAGCAGAGTTCAACTGTAAAAGTAAAAAAAGAGGAAATACCAAAAGAAAAGAAAAGAAAATGTACAAGAAACAAAAAAGAACATTGACCTTAGAAAGCTTCCATGGAGACAGGGCACACTAAAACACAAACTCAAATGAGGACAAAATGTCCACAGAATCAAAAAGCAATATGAATTGCTCTCAAGACCAAAGAGGTTTCTTTTAAGTGTTCATAAAAGACTTTAAAATACAAATAAGAGAGCTAGAAGAAAAGATGAAAAAGGAAATGAGAGGTATGCAAGAGAGTCAACAGCTTGGAAAACAAGGGAAAAAATGTTTGAAAAAAATAACTCCTTACAAAGTAGAATTAATTAAATGAAAAAGAGATACAAAATCTAACAGAAAAAAAATCCTACATCTAGGATGGGGCAAATGGAAGCTAATGGCTTTGTAAAACAGCAATAATCAGTCAAACAAACTAAAAAGAATGAAAAAAAGGGGAGGAAATGTGAAATACCTCATTGGCAAAATAGGTGACCTGGAAAATATATCCAGAAAAGACAATTTTAAAATTATTGCTGTACCTGAAGATCATGATAAAAAAAGAGCCTGGATAGCATTCTCCAAGAGATCATTAATGAAAACTGCTACAATATTCCAGAAACAGTGGGAAATACTTGAAAAAAAAATCCATTGATCACCTTCAGAAAGAGATCACACAAGGAAAACCTCAAGGAACAATGTTGTACAAATCCAGAACTACAATCTCAAGGAAAAAATACTGCAAGCTGCCAGACAAAAACAATTCAAATATCAAGGAGCAACAATCAGGATTACTCAGGATCTGGCAGCTTCTACAATAAAGGATCAGAGGGCCTGTGATATTCAGGAAAGCAAAAGACCTAGGGTTACAACCAAGAATTAACTAGACTCAGCTTCATCTTTTATTCTTTTTTTATTAAAGATTTTTATTTACAAAACATATTCAAAGGTAATTTTTCAACATTGATCCTTGCAAAACTTTCTGTTCCAAAATTCTTCTTTCTTCCCCACCCCCACCCCCCAACCCCGGATGGCAGGTAGTCCAATAGATGTTAAATATCTTAAAATTAAATATGTGTGTATGTATATATATATATATGTATATATATATATATACACACACACACACACACACACAGTTATCTTGTTGCACAAGATCTAGAAAGAAAAAACCTGAGAAGAAAAACAAAATGAAAGCAAAATCAACAGAAAGTGTCAGCATCATCTTTCAGGGGAGGTGATGGAGCTTCAATGAAGTAAGAGACGTTCATTCATTTCTACTGCAAAAACCAGAATTAAACAGAAAATTTATTCTATAAACACAGAGCTCAAGAGAAACATAGAAAGGTAAACAGGGGGGAAATATATATATATTGTTGAAAGTTTAAATTGCCATTGTTAGATGGGAAATTAATATTTGCAACTCTTGAGAACTATATCTGTCACTGGGACAGATAAAGGGAGGGCATCACATGGACTGGAGGAGGAGGAGAAGGAAGAGGATAAAGGAGAAAGAAAGAGAGAAAGTTGGAGCTTATCTTAGAGGAAAGACAATAGCATTAAAGGGAATTTTCTTGAAAAAAAGATATGATTTTAACTCAGACTTAAAGGAAGCTTGTAATACATTCATGTTGTGTGTAAAAATCAGTACAATGCTACTGAGAATGACCTACATGCAAGGATTAATATAAGGAGCATTATTTATGAAATATACAATCAGAAAATGAGATTATTTGATAATGGAGTAAATGATGAATAAAGTAAAGCTGCACTGATATACCCAAATATAAAAGACCTAGAGTAGAACTTCTAGCATATCGAGAATAAAAAATATGTGAAGAATCTATGGCATAATAACTAAAAGAATTAAAAAGGATGAGAAGATGTGGATTAGTTGTGTTCTGCACTGAATAAAGTATTACTGACATTGATGAGATCACAGATACATTAAAGGATGAGACACAAGAGGGTGGTAAGAGTCAAAGTTTATATCAACATTTCAAAGTTGGGTGGCTGAATTATGCTACTTCCAAAAAGAGTGAAGTCAGGAAGAACAAGTGGTTGAAGTTTTAAAGGAAGGCTTTTGTAAGAGTGTAGAGAGACAAACAGAGATAGAGAGATAAACACAGGCAGAGAAAGATAGAAACAGAGACAGAGAGACAGATATGAAAAGAGAAAGAGACAGAGACACACAGAGAAAAAGAGAAAGAGAGAATGATACAGAGAGAAACAGAAAAATAGAAACAGAGACATAGAGAAACAAATAGGAATAGAGAGAAAGATCACAAAGACTCAGCATCTTAGAATTTAAATTGACCTCATAGGACTTCTAGTATAACCTATACCTGAGTAGGTACCACCTCTAAAATATCAAAAAATGGGGGCAGGTAGGTGATGCAATGGATAGAGTACCAGCTCTGAAGTCAGGTGGACCTGAATTCAAATCTAGTCTCAAATACTTAACACTTCTTACCTTTGGGACCCTGGGCAAGTCACTTAACCCCAATTGCCTCAGCAAAAATAATAATGATAATAATAATAAAATAAAATATCACAAAATGACCATCGTCTGTTCCTTGAAGGCATTGAGTGGTAGAGAACATTCTGCCTCCTGAAAGCAGCTCGTTTCACTTTTGGGGCAGTGATAACTGTTAAGAAGTATTTCCTTGTCTCAAATCATAATATTTCTCTGTTTATCTCATATATCCAAGTTTTACTGGAGGGACAAGCTAAATATATATATGTATGTGTGTCTGTGTGTGTGTGTGTCTGTGTGTGTACAGAATATTCCAATTCCTTGAATAAATCATTTTATATAAAATTTAAGTCTTCCCCCTAATCTAAATCAACCTCATCTGAACTTTCTTCAGCCTGTCAATTCTCATCCTAAAGTTTAGTGCTCAAATTAAACACATTACTCTAGATGTAGTCTCACTAGACCAGAGTACAACAGAACTTTAGCTTCCATTTGTATATACTAGAATTGTATTAATGAAGATTCAGATTGCATTGGCTTTATGCATGCCAATTGCATGTCTGAGTCACAAATGATATTCAGTATATTTAAATCCAGGATTTCTTTCTTTTTGTTTTTTGTATGAATTCTTTTGAATGAAATTAAGACATCCCTTTACACTTTGGGAGCTATAACCAAGTCTTCCCAATTTTGAAAATGTGCATATGATCTCTGAAAGTCATATATCAGAACTTTCATTTATCTCTTTATTCATAATATGATACATAAACAAAAGAAATTAGGTTATGGTTTGGTTTAAGTGAGGCATAACTCCTACAAATAAAAAAATGCTGCAGTAATTTCCTCTGATCAGACTACATGTGAAATATTTTGTTATTCTGGGAGTCAGTAGGGTTAAATACTGGAGAGTAGTCAGCACAGTGGTGCCATATGTAAGCTGGTGGCAGGCACTGGGACTGCTTAGCCAGGAGAAGAAAAGACTCAAGAGAGGCCTGATAACTCTCTTTAGATATTTGAATGGCTAACTCATGGAAGAGAATTAGACTTGATCTATATAAAACCTACTAGGTAGAACTGGCAGCAATGGATGAATGTAGCAAAGAAGCAAATTTATATTGATCTAAGGAACACTTATCCCAAAATGGAATAGACTGCCTCTAGAGGAAAAGGTTATTATTCAATGAAATGTTCTAAACAAAGTCTTGATTACCTCTTGTCAAATATGTTATAGGAATGAATCTTTTTTAGTTATAGGTTTAACCACATAGCTTCTAGAATCTCTTCCAAGCTTGAAATTTGGTGATTTGGCTCATTATTAAGCCCATTCACATATTTTGAGATCTTAACTCCATCTAACCTATTAGCAAGTGATTCCAACTTTTTATAATATGCAAATTTGGTATTCATGCTACTCATCCATTTATTCAAGTCATTGATAAACATATGGAAATGAATATCACCAAGCACAGAACTTTATGACAACCAATTAGAGATTTTTTTTTGATTATTAAATCGCTCCAGAAATTCATCTTGTTCCAGTTTTCCAACAGTTACAGAATCTCCTTAAATTCAATGTCATTTAAATCCCTTTGACATGATGGTCCTCTCCCATAGCCTACTTTAAAATTTTACCTTTTCTGGAGAATTGGGCAATTGAGGGATTTGGACTGTGTGTGGATGGGTGGGAGAGGTGCATTGGATATTATGTATGCCATCAAGATTGCTAAGAAAAAAAAATTGAATTTCCTTAATAGACAAAAAGTTCCTAGTTATCATTCTTCTTAGGGCCTTGTGATCTTGGACTGGCTAGTCCTTCCTTATTCTTCTCCCAGAAGGACTAACTCAGTCAGAAATTTATTAAATTGCTGTCCTTCAGAAAAATCACATGCTCTTGATGTCATCATTTATTAAACATTTTTCCTTCTCTATATAATTATTCTAATAGATCACCTACAACAGTGATCACACCCACATTAGGGGATCTTTGGGATTTTTTGGATAATAATGAGGGAAGTATTACTGTTGAAGAAGTGGATCATTCAGTATAATTATTTTCAAATATTAAAAGAAAGAATAGTCATTTATATTGAAAATCCAGATCCACAAATATGATTTCATGTTGTGTTTCTGTTGACTTGAGTGCATACTATTTCATAAGGATACTGTCCAAATACTGTTACAAGTGGCCTAAAATGTGGAGGGAATTCACTTTTTCTTTTTTACAACTAGGGACAAATTTCAACATGAAATATTTTGCCAGTGTGGTATGAACACCAATAGTATAACATAAACCGTGGAAAAAATCCAAGCTGTGTTGACATATTTTATGAATGTTAGGGGATGCCAGATTGGAGGGGTACATCTGTGTGGGTTGGCCAGTCATCCCACTGCCGTCTGTGTATCTGTATGCTTAGATGAATCAGCTAATATAAAAACAGTGCATAAACAAGTTTAATGTCACAGACTTTCCTTTATAGGGTACAAAGTATTCAAATCTGTGCAAAGCAAGTAAAGAATTATGTTCAGTTGCAATTGTTTCGGAACAAGTAACATATAAAATTGAAAAAGACATAGTATCCAAATAGAAATACCTTATGCATAGCTTTGGCTTCTTTTTTTTACTAAACCATCCAGTTTCACTCAAATCATTTGTTCTTAGAGCCCATGATGGTTAGCAGGACTACTGCATAATCCTTTTTCTAGTGACTGATACAACTGCTGTGTATGACAAGGTCGTTCAATGACACCAAAATGCTATTCTTTCTGCAGAAAGGTAATCCCTGAAGAGAAACTAAAACTGAAGCCTCCAATATCCAATCAGCCTAAATTTTGACTCAAAACACAAAACCTTATATTTCCTTAGAAGGAAGGAATACCTTGTCTACTACCCTGAGAGAGGAGTCACATAGGGGAATGAAACTTGTTTTAATTTTTAGCATATATCTGTGAATCTTCTCCTCCCAAATCCCCAAATGCATAGCTGGCCCAACCGTGATTGACAGAAGCAGCTTCAGGCCAAATGCCTTCCAGGATTTTATTTGTCCAATGACTCTTATTGGTTGAATCACTTAAATGATTTTGTCTGATCTATTAGATGATGTCAACTTTCATTACACTTTCTCTTAATTCTTAAATAGTATTGGGCTGGATTCATTATTTCTCTCTAGGTTCATTTTCTACCGAATAATTTTTCTTTTAGGCCTGGACGAATAAATAAAAGACACAGGCGACAACAACCAACAAAGACAAAAAAAAAAAAATCCCTTCTGGGAAAAGATGCTGGCTTATAGACAGCAGGTAATATTGGTGTTTATTTCAATATTGTAGTTCTTAAGGGAGAAGAAAAACAATAAAACTTTTTATTTTTTGCTAACAGTTTGCAGGCTAATTTAGACCTTGATATCTTTCCAAGCCCAATTGCTGAAATTTGCCCCAGATGGCCTTTCTATGCTGTTCAGATTGCTCAACAGCACCCTAACAGTCATATCAACACAAAGTCAGCAGGAATGGGCTGGCACCTTCAGTCTTCCAAGTGCCTGTTTGTTGAGGACAGGGTCCCCATCCATCACAGAGAATTAAAGAGGCACAAATGTGCCCCAATCAAAACATCAGAAAGACTTTGCTGTTCAACTGATAAGAGCATGAATAGGTTCAGGCTTCGGTTAAGTTTTTACACAAGGTCCACATTTTTGGTAGGTAACTTGAACCATTCCATTAGATGTTTCTCCCCCTACCACCCCCAATCTGACTGACTCACAGCCTTGTGATAAGGAGATAAGCTAGGTAGGCAAATTTTTATAGAGTTGCAATTACTGAAATTGTCATTACGCTGCTCACTGTAAAATAAATATAGATAGAAGTGAAATTATGCACAGGCTAGAAGTAGAAAGTGTTTTGCTTCTGTTTGCTAAATTAATCTCTTCCTAAATGGCTGCAGGCCAGGTAGGTTAGCATTTGTGGTTTCAAAGGTTTTCAGCGCTAGCAATGAGCCATGAAATTACTGCATGCTGCTGCAAATGGCAGCCGATGAAAGGAGAGGAGTGAATCCCAAAGGCAGAAAGACAGGAGGAAAGCAGAATTACAGGCAGAAAGTCTGATTTTTGATGTTGCTCATTGTGAAATGTACACCCCAACTTTTAATAAAACATAAAACATTAATAAACCTGCTAACAATTCCTTACAATTTCTTTTGAAGTCTCGGTATAATTTCTGAATACTTATTAAAGCTGGCGATGAGTTTGAGGTGGCTGAGCAGTTTCCTATCTGTGGCATGTGCGAGATGGGGATACTCCATTTGTGACTTTTGAAATTAGATTTTTATTGATGTTTTTTTAATTGAATCACATGAAGGGATGGATATTTCATGTTAATAAAATGGCTCTGAAACCTTTAATTTCTGTTTAGGTTTAGCTCTTCCTTCTGATACTGCCTAATGTGAGGCACTGTGATCAGTGATGCTATTCTGCTTTCAAATCCTATAAATTTTGGTTGGAAAGGAGACACCTGGTTCCCCATCAACACATTAGAAATCACTGGGGACCAGAACGTGGGTTCCCCCTACATTATTCTCAGTGACAATGGTGATGCTCATTATAAAAGAGAGCTGCTACCAGGAGGATCTAGGATAGCAGTCAGCATAAACAAACCTAGCCTGAATTGAATTTTACAATGTAATAAACAATACATGGTGACAGGGACAGGCCAGTTTTCTGTCAAAAGTTAACAACTCTGGTCTCAAATCTTTCTTCTGTGAGGATCAATATCAAACCAAACTTGAAATGACCCTTGAACATATTATCAAAGGCTTTGTCCATCTCTCAGAAACAAAAGCTTTTTTGTGTACAATGTCCAGGTGACTTGCCAGGCAGGCAAAAATTCAGAAAGACAAATTGAGCTTCATCATGGATTTCTGGATGCTCTGTGGACTCAGCCTCAGAGAAACTGGCAGTTCAGTCATCCCCAAATAATCACACTGTAACTAAGGAATGCAAAATAATTACACCTTCTTGGAGATCCCAGGCACTTAAACTTGTGGTGTTTTAAAGATTAATTACCACATAGATGTCGGTAAAAATTGGTGGCTCAAGTTCTATTGGGAGGTATAAATAATCAGATGATTACTGCTCATACATGGTGAAAGAGTTACTCATATTAAGTTATTCAATAGATATTTTCCCTTCCTGAATGCTGGTATTGAGTACCATGAGGTTGATCTAGTGGCATCAATGAATTAATATTTCTACATTGCATATTGAAATTGAAATGGAACTGGGGCAGGGGAAAGCTGGATAGGGAAAATAGTTATTTTAATCATGAAAAGCAGCATAGAAATATAAAAAATTAGAAGGGATTTTAGATATCAACTACTCCAAATTCCTCATCTTAGAAATGAGGAGAAAAAATTCAGAGTAGGTAAGTACATTTAAGGAAGTTTTCAGGAGTTTGCCCAGGGTATATATGGTTTACCTAAACAATCTGACAACAGAGTATGACTAAATTGATAACATTACAAGGCCATTACTATTGGATGAAGGTGATTGAGGATTAGGTACTCCCTCAGTGGCTTTCAAAAAGCAATAGGAAGTTCTGAGGAAAGAATGTGTTCTTTAACTTTTACCTTAGATAGAGCACAGAAAGGGAGAGAAGGGGATTTCTCACCCTTCTTCCCAAATGGCAATCGCATTTTGCAGTCAAAACACAAGGAAGCATTTAGTAGAGGGACTCCAGATGTGAAATCAAGTTGGTAAGAGGCATTGTGAATCCAGTGCCTGCAGTTTAGTAGATCTAAGACGTGAAATTCATCCTGGTTTTGGGGCATGGGGTTTGATTCTAAAATAGCATGTCAGCATGACAGGATTTCAACTGAGCTTGAAGTGGGAGACAGTGGAGATAGTAAACAAGTCCTGTAACAATGTCCAACATCGTGACAACTATTGAAACATCTATCAGGGTTTGAAAGCCCAAAGTTTACAAAGACAATGTAAAGGTATCACTGTAGGCCCATAGCATCAGAAGTAATGTATCATCACTTCTTTTCACAAATAACTTGCCAAAATAGTTGTGTATGTATGTGCCTCACTCTACTTATGACCATTATACATTCTATTGATGCTGGGTATATGTAGTAGAATATTCCACAGGTTTATAGGAGATATGTTTAATTAACTATTTCAGCAAATACTTTTGGTTTGAAGTAAGTGTTCTCTAGTTAACTAATATAAAGAGAAACACACTAGTTGGGACTTGTGATAAGTAGTTTTATATTGTGAAATCCCACAGGACCTTGAACCTGGAATGATCCTTCTGCAGAGAACCTAAACCATAGTGCAAGTGAAGAGTTAATCCAGAGGGATTTTATAAATGACTTATTCACAGCCACTTGAGTGGCAAATGGCAAGGCTGGGATTTCAGATGAGGACACAGATTAAAATTTAGGTCCTTTGATTACAAATTCAGATTCTTATGCATACAACCCCACCGTTTCAAAGAAGTATTTAATAAGATGATCCAGACAATCTAGATACACAACCCATGACAATTTATAGTATACATTTTAACTCTTGGAGTTATGATAACACAAAAATATTGCATTTTTCTTAATTCATTCAGAAAAACAAAAGAAAAATTCCCCAGAGTGTTAATTACATATATTATAGATAAAGAAACATCACAGAATAGCAAAGTGGATGGAAATCCAGACTTGACAATAGTTAGGATGAGGTTTAAGTCTTGCCTCTAATACAAGTATTGTTCCAGGCAAATATCTAAGACTAAGCAACGAAGAAGTTGATTCTTGATTTGAAGTTGTGAAGGATATTTCCATATGCTATGATGAGAGCATAGCTTTAGACATTTAGAGAAATACAGATGTGAGTAAGAAACAGTTAAATGGGCCTCATGAGGCATCTATTCCAAAAACTGAATGATATGAATCTCTACCATATTTTTGGTGGCATATGGAGTAGGGGAGTAAGGTACCTCTATAGGATTGCTTTGGAAGCTATTATATATAATGGTATAGTCAGATCATTCCATTCAATATTAGTCAATCTAATAATAGAAATTCCAATATTTAGATTAATAATAGATATCTAAATTTTGTTCTTGGAAACTTGGTACTCATTGTAATATGAAATAAAGATTCTCAGCAAAGATTTCTTAGGAAAGACTCATAAATAGAAAGCAAGTAATTTCCTGAATAGCTTTAAGTGAGTACTTGAATGTTTGCAGTCTTTTACAAGTATTAATTCATCTGATCTTCACATGAATTTTAGGAGATATATGCTTTTGTTGTCCTGATTTTATTGTGGTTGTTGTTGTTTGTTGTTGCTAGTGTTGTCAAATGTTAAATTTGTTACAATAGTAAACTCTGTAGTGTTTAACTCACTGGACATTGCACAGCATCACTATTGATATCATCAAGGACATCATGACAATGCCTGTCATTACTCTTGCAGCTCACTGACTGGGTTGTTCCAAACATCTCTTTAACTGTTCCAGAAATATCTCTTTCCAAGTCTCAGTGCCTCACCTGTTGAGCAATGTTGATAATCTCATCAAAACTGATGTTTCCACTGTGTTTAATAATTCTCTGCTTCTTTCTGTCCCAAGGAGGTTCCTTTAGGGCTTTGATGATGAAGGCCGAGGCAAAAGATACAACCTCAATCTGGGCCTGTTTGTTCTGAATGGTAAATTTCACTGTGACTTTTTAGCCCTTTCCAGTCACCAGATGCCTTAGCAATGTCATCACAAACCTTTTTAGAAGGTTTTAGAAGACAAACCCAAGGGACCAATTTTGAGGTCAGAGCTTCTGTGGCACCAACTCTATCATGAGTGTATTTTAAAATATGACTTTAATTTCATTTGGGTCATGGCAGCAACAAAGATGGAGACTCAGCCTGGATGCTGTAGGGTGGCTGCTGGTGTCACATGAACCTGATTTTGGGACAACCAAAAGAAATTGCATGTTTATCACCACAAGCTGGCATTCAAAATCTATTGTCCTGATTTTATAGTTGAAAGAACTGAAGCAAACAGGTTAAGTTATTTCCCATGGCTACACAGCTAGTAAATGAAGTCAAATTTGAACTCTAATCAGTACGTGGGATTAGGTGGTACAATAAATAGAGTAGTGACCTAGAATCAGAAATACTGAGATGAGACAAATATGGTCTGAAACACATACTAATCATGTGACCCTGGCAAGTTACTGCTATTTACCTCAATTTTCCCATCTGCAAAGTGAAGATTAAAAACAGCATTGATGTCCCAGGGTTGATGTGATCAAATTGTACCAATTGTAAAACTCTTAGTAAAATGCCTGGCCCATAGTAAGTGCTATATAATCATTAATTGCTATTGTTATTATTATTATTATTATTCCTGCTTCAAGGTATAATCCTCTATGCCATTGTTTCACCTACCATTTTTTTATTATTCCACCTTCTCTTTAGTGCCAACTGAGCATTCTAGTGGACTCCAGTGAATCTCATGACTTATTTTACAACTCTTTGCCATAATCTTGGTTGGTTGATTGGTTGATTGATTGTTATCCTTCATTCCAGAAGAGAATCAAAATAGTACCTCTATGTGAGAGTAAAGTTTCAATGTATCTGACTGTGGCTGATCAGACAAATATAACCTCAGAAGACTCTACTATAGGTCAGAACACAAATAGTACATATAAACCTTTGGGGGTGAATTCTGTAACTTTGCATATCTTTTGTTTTCTTTGAGCTACTTTACTTTTGCTTTGCTCATATAACAGCACTTTCTCTGAAGCGTATGACATGCTGGGTGGTCCTGTGTCAGTGTCTCCCATGTCATGCAATTAGTTCTAAAGTTCTTAAGAGAGAGGTTAAGAATGCCTTTATATTGTTGTTGTTGTTGTTGTTGTTTTTCTGACCATCAAGTAATTTGCTTTGTGGAGTTTTTCTATAAAATAATCAAGTGTTTTTTGGCAAATGTTTGTTAGACATTCAAACATGTAGACAACCTAATGGAGTTGTGATTTCTATGATAGTGTTGGAGAGCTTGTCAGTTTAGTTTGAGAAAGAACTCAATTATGCTATCTTATCCCTCCATATAATCTTCAGAATCTTTCTAAACAAATTCAAATGAAAGTGATTTAATTTTCTGGCATGGTGTTAGTATAATGTCCATGTTTTACAGGCCTATAGAAGTGAAGTCAGCACAACAGCTCTATAAACCTTTCTGTTTGGTAGTCAGCCTAATACTTCTCCTATAACTGTATTTTATCAGTTTGTTATTTTTTTTTGGTTTGTTTGTTTGTTTTGTTTTGTTTTGTTTTTGTTTTTTGTTTTTTTTAGCACAAGAAGACTTTATTCATGATAGTAGAAGAAGCACAACTATGAGGGACAACTGGGGATTTGCATCTTCTTCCTGATAAACAGTGTTATACAGAAAAATAATTGAATCTAAACAAGGAAGTTTGACTTATATTTTTATAAAAGGAAAGGAGGTTGTCTTTAAAAGGACTGGATGGCCATGAAATCAGACATTGTAAAGAGTCCACATTTTTCCTCATAAGGAAGCCTTGGCCTTCTAAACAAGAAACACAAATATTTTTATATATGATTGTGTGAGATTATTCTCTAGGAATCTGTGTAAGAAGAGAAATAAAATTATCCAATTAGAATTACAAAAAAATCAAAACAAAATCTCAATTCTCATTCACTGACGTGTGTGCACTATATCAGAGAGATCTTCAGGGCCATAGCAGCTGGTTTTATTCAGTTTCTAAGATGAAGTCATTTAGACCATATTGCTTTTTAGTATAATAAACTAAGTTGCACATAGTAGAAAGATGTTTATTGATTAAGGAAAATGAATCATTATGATGTCATCAGAGAAATATATGACAGGGGGAAAAGTCTATCTTTGAAGGTAAAACCCATATTGATAAAGTCACAGATCAATCTGTTAAAGTATTAAAGAATAAGCAACTTACAAAGAAACTTTTAATAATCTGTTTGATTCTCAGGCATGTAAATAACAGGAATGGAAGTGTGTTTCCTAATTATTGTTATATTGAATTTCTTTGATAAAACATCTTCTGATGGCACTAAGTGATACAACCTCTATTTTGTCAATCATTCATGATATTAGGGATAAGACTCTTACTGGAAAATGAGACTTAACACTTTTATTAATTCAACAGGATGAATTTCAAATTGCAGTGGAAAGTTAAGTAGAAATAAATTAACAGTATATGGGTTTTGACATCTCACTGACACCAAGGAGACTCATTCCAACAAAATACCTGAACTTCCCTAGTAAACAACCTCTCGTTTTCCTGTAAAAGTCTATAAAAATCCATGTAAACCATTTTACAACCAGGGCATTGGGCATTATCACTTCCTAGCCTTTAAATCAAATATGTTTTATGGCTTTTCATAGGGATACTGAGCAGCATATGGTATGGAAAGCAAAGTAAGACCTCTGATAAAATGAAGCTAAAAACTCTAAAGGGTGCAAACAAAGCATCCCATTTTTATCTTACACTTTTTTTTTTGTAAGTTGACTTAGATGATGGTCCAATTAGGATGGTATTCATGTGGCAACATAAAAATTGCTGTCAACATAAAAATTCAGGTAATGTGCCTTTAGCAAACATTGCTTTGCATTATGTTTTTATAATCTACAGTATTTAGATGCTAATATTAACATGCTTTATGCTTATTAATATGATTCTTCATGTCTGAAATTTTCTATTTTTATTTGACTGCAACAAGTTATTGTAATTCTCTACATGATTTGATTGGTATTTACCAAATATTGGGCACTGATTTTTCTCTTGATGTAGTAAAAAATAAAAAAGGAAACTGTTGTCTCTCTTCCTCTCCTACCCCTGATTAAAGTCTGTTAAAATAGTTCTTTCTGTGATACAATTTGAATTCTTGATTATTCATTTTGAAAAGAAATAATGCTTTTTATAGTGCCAACTCATGAAAATATCTTTATTTTTCATTATTGATCATTCTACATCTGTAAAATTTAGGGTTTTTGAAATAAATCTTGAGTTCTGAACCTGAGAACTGTGGACTCCCAATGGGTATGTGGAGAGATTTCATTATGTCTACAAACTTGGATGGAAAGAAATGTATCTTGCAATTGTTGCATTATGTAACAAAACTTCCCTTTTCTTCAATTATTATTTAAAGAAAAAACATTATTTTGAAAATAGGTTCACAACTTTCACTAGATTGCAAAAGGGATCAGTAACCCCAACATGTTAAGAGCCTATGAGTTAGATGTTTTATAAGGAGCTTTTCAGTCCTGAAAATTCTATTAGCCTATAAACTCACCCCATATTTTAGTTATATAATAGGAAACATATCTATTTGTGTAAGTTTAAAAAATCTGCACCAGCAAAAAAAATGAGTTATACTCATAATTGACAAATATTATATACTTAAGAAAAAAATTATGCTGCAACTAGACCCCATCTCAGAACATTATGATGCAAATCAAATATCTACTTAAAATATATTATGTGGATCAATAATTGGGAAAATAGGGATCAAAGTGCAATGGAACTTAATCACTGAATAGCAAAAGCCATCTTACTAATAGTTTTATGAAAGTCAAAATGTACTAAAATGGGAAAATAAAGTTTACTGACCTCATATTCAGTAAATTCATTTTTTTTCAGTCTTTCTGAAAAAAAAATAAAAAAAAAACAACTTAGGGGCTGGATTCAAGTCACAAAGAGAATTTTTAGAATCCTTCCTCCAGAATTTCCATTCAGTAGGTAGTGAAAATGAATTCAAAAGCATCCACTTTCAAAATGGGTCCTTTCTTTTATTTCAAAATATCTTGTGTCTTGTAGCATCACAGGAAATTTTGCAGTTGGCAAGATGTGGGAAGAGACAAATTTGACTCCAGCTTCTTAGACTGTAGGGTATAAGCCCACATAGGGTGGTGTAACTGAATGTGGAGGTTGTGAAAAATTTGCCAACAGTAAAGTTTCTAATAACAATGACCAAAATGAATTAAAAATCAAATGCAAAATGAATCCTAGTTGTCTTTTTATTATCATGCCAACAAAAATTAAAGCACCTACTATGCAACAAGATAATATGTGACATGGCATGAATTGAAAAAAATGTATAAAATCATATCATAGAATTTAAGTTGGAAAAGAATTCAGCAGTTCTGAAGTCCATATGAGTCATGGAAACATTGATCTATTATAACATGACAGATAAAATGGACAACAAGCCTCTGAAGACTAGGAATGAAGAGGAAAGCACTGCTTCCCAAGAGATAATCCTACATCAAAGCTTCTTAGACTATAGGGTATGAGCCCATATAGGGTGGTATAACTGAATGTGAAAGTTGTGAAAAATTTGCCAACAGTAAAGTTTCTAATAACAATGACCAAAATGAATGAAAGATCAAATGCATAATGAATCCAAGTTGTTTCTGGCAGCACTAGCCCATGTTGCATCATGCAATTTCATCTCAGACTTAGTTATGTATACATGACATGCACACTGCCCTGCACATACATGAATGCTTCCAGAAAAAACCTTGGCTATATTCAAGACAAAGTCATGTAAAAACATCTCCAGCAAAAAGTGGTCATAAGTAAAAAAAATTAAAGAAATATAGTTTTTACCACTTATGTCTAATTGTTAGGAAGGTTTTCCTAACATAGAACCAGCATAGGCCACTTTATAACTTTCACCTATTGTTTTTGGTTTTGCCCTCTAGAATCACACAGATCAAGATTAATCCCTCTCCCTAAGATAGGCATTCAAATATTTGAATTAAGATATTATGTATCCTTGAGTGTTTTCTTTTCTAGACCAAAAATATCCCCAATTCATTCAACAGATCCTCATTGGATATAGTCTCAAGATCCTCCACCATCTTTGTTATCTTTTAGAGCTACTGTATTTCATAAAAATCACTTTTAAAATATGGCCAGAACTCTATGAAATATTCCCAATATATTTTAGACAGGACAGAATGCAGAAGGTCTAACATTTTCTATTCCTAGAAGTCATTTCTGTCAAAATAGCCCAAGATGGAGTTTTGTTTTGCTTTGTTTTGTTTTTGAATCTTATAATGCTGGTGATATATATTGAGCTAATGTCTATCAGCACTTTCAAATTTTTTTTGGGGGGGGAAAGAAGGGAATAAAACATGGTGCCTGTTATTCAAAGAGTTTGCAAACTATTATGGAAAAAAGTACATAGGAAAAAATGATAAATGACAATGGGACAAGACAAAGTTTAATTGCCAAACATAAGGGCTGATATAAGAGTTAGAGAAGAGAGAAATCAGTATGGGTCAATGTGATTGCAGAAGATGTAGAGAAGGTGGTTACTCTAATGAAAATAATCTTATACATAGGAGATTTATTTTTAATGAGTTTTTTATTTAGCACATTTTTGGAAATCAGTTCTAATATTTTGCTTAAATGTTTAAGTAGTGCTGTGACTCTAAGATAACAAGTATCCTAAACAGTAGAAATATAAATATAAGGAGAAAAATAAAACATAGACTTAAGTAACTTGCCTTCTAAAGACAGATGAAAACTTTTTTTTAATTTAAAAAATGGCAGGAAATGAAGATTTCAGTAGCATCGAGAGGAAAACTAGGAGAGTCAGCAGTACAATCCTGAGAATAATCAGACTAGCTGATCTTTCGGATTCTTTCTAGATTTAATTATACGATAGATAACAATAGCTAGCATGCACATAACACTTTAAGTTTTATAAATCTTGTTACATATATGTAACATGCTCATTAATCCTCAAAATAACCCAGGTGTAGAATTATTATGTTCATTTTACAGATGATAAAATTAAGAGAGGTTAAGAGACTTTTCTCAGTAAGTTCCTGAATTAGCATTTAAACTCAGGTTTTCCTTGGTCCTTTATTCCTTGTTTTATCTAGTTGCTTCTTTATGATCCTATGACCTTTATACTTTGTATTTTATTAAACTTTACTTGTCCAGGGTCATGTAGGCAGATGGAGGCAAGATGAAAAAAGGAGAGGAAACACACACACAGAGACACAAAGAATGAGACACACACACACACAGAGAGAGAGAGAGAGAGAGAGAGAGAGAGAGAGAGCAAAAGAGACTGACAGAAAGACAGAGACAGAGAGAAAGAGAGATGAGAAAGAGACAGAGATAAATTGAGATATATAGAGAGACAGGGAAGAGAGATAGTGACAGAAACATACAAAAAAAGTGAGACAGAGAGAGAGAGAAGAGACAGAGATACACAGAGAGAAACGGGGAAGAGAGATAGTGACAGAAACATAAAGAAAAAGTGAGACAGAGACAGAAGAGACAGAGATACAAAGAGAGACACATACACACAGACAGGCAAGCAGATAGAGACACACAGGCAGAGAAAGGCAAAGAGACAGAGACACAGATAGAGATAAACAGAAAGATGGACAAAGACAGAGAGCCAGAAACAAAAAGAGAGAAAAAAAAAAGATGAGGAAGAATAGGAGGGTAGAGGGAGAGAGAAGGTAAAGAAATTTCTTGAGCATTGCATAAAAAGTGCAAAAGTGAGGACTTCAGCCTGGTGAAGAATGAAAACATTTAAAACTATTCCTTTCCTAAAGTATTTACTATTTTCTCCTTATAGATATTTTTCTACTGCTGTAGATCACAACTTTTCTGTGTTTCTATTGGACATCTAATGAGTTATTGTGGAAAAATAAAACCATTTTCTAATATTTAGTCTTCTGCTAATGAACCTTTCATCACTAAACTAGGCTTCAAGTCCATTGCCAGACCCCAACTTGAAGCTTTTCCAAATTTGTAGGTCCTGATATAGCTTGTGTTCCTTTGGCATGTGCTTTGTTAATCTAGATTCCTCTCCATGCTGGGACCAGGGTAGGATTAAGTCATTGGAATGTATCTTGTCAAGGGGAAGTAAGAATGACCAGACGTATAAAAATAAGAATGTGACAATGTTCTTAGACTGATTAGAAAGGACCATCTGTCTGCAAAGGAGAGAAAATGAAGTTGAGATCAGAGAGATAAATTTAAGATTCATTTCTCTATGATAATTAGCAAGTAATTAGAAAGTTCAAACAACAAATAGAAAATTACTAATGATGAGTCTAGAATCATAAACAGCACTGATGGAGAGCAATTGAAACAAAGAAATGGGAAAAATGCCCAAAGCTTTAGTCATTTAACAAATATTTATTAAAAACAACTCTGTAAAAGTGGATCAACATTGAGGGAATGACAGAGAAAATACGAGATGTGGTACCTGCCCTCAAAAAGCTTAAGGACTGCAGGAGTGTAATCAGAAGCACTTCCAGTTGACTTCTCAGAGCGCTCCAGAAAAAGTAAATCACTGGGGAAAGTCACCAAAGGAATAGGTCAAATTCATGATCCAGTTTCTGGATTATTCTTCCTTTTCTCTAAATGATATTGTTTCTTTAAAAAAAAAGTCCCATTAGATAATCTTTATTTTGATACTCTATTTTTATAATCATCGTCATAATAATATACTACATAACAAATGTTAGTTTTATAAATAGCAATTATGTAGCACTGTTTGCAATTATCTTTATAGTGAATAATGAATAAAATACATTTTAATGATTTAATATTTTGTTTTTTCCTAATTTTATGTAAAAGAAAACTTTTACATTCAGTTTTTAGACTTTGAATTCTGAATTCTCTTCTTTTCCCTCTTCCCTTCATTGACAAGGCTATTTGATATGCTATACAAGTGCAATGATACAAAAAATATTTCTACATTTGTCTTGTGAAAAAAAACATATCTAAAGAAAAAACAAAACATAAAAATTAAATTATGCTTCAATCTTCATTCAGATACCATCAATTCTTTCTCTGGAGATGGATCACTTTGGAAAAGCATTTTTAAGCAGTTACTATGTACCTTATATTTGGGAACAATTACCATTTACCCCAAATGAAGTTTTCTTTTTCTTTTTCTTTTTTTTGCTTTCATTTTATACAAATTTTTAATGGTTGAAATAATGATAATGATCACCACAGAATCACAGAGCTGGATATAACCTTTAGAGCTCTTCTGTTCTGCCTCATCCATGTTTAAAAAGGAAGGAAAACTACTCAATTTTCCCCTCATAAAGTACATCCTTTGAAACAATTTCTTGCCCTTTCCATATCATATTCAAAACATCATCTTTACTTCTTCCTCATTGGATATTTGGATATTTGGATTTTTCTTTGAGGCCCTCAGCTTTGAGAAATGAGTTTTTCCTTTATGTTGTTGCAGGTCTTTCCAGGCTGTTCCCGACTATATTCAAGTGGACTCTCCTATTTCCTCTTTATGAATTACATTCTTTCATTACAATTTAACTCATTGAGGGCAAAAATTGTTGTTTTTTCTTACATTTGTTTTTACAGCCCTTAACTCAGTGCCTGGCATATTATAGGCACATATATTTTTTTTCTCTCTGTCTCTTTTTCAGTCTCCCTCTTTCTTTCCCTTACATTCTCTATCTTTTTCTCTCTTTCTTTCTTTTTCTTTCACTTTTTGCCTCTATTTCTCTCCTTTCTGGCTCTGTCTTTCAGTTTCAATCTATAGCTACTTCTCTCAGTCTCTGTGAATGTTTGTTTCTGTCTTTTTCTCTCTTTGTCTCTCTCTGTTAGTCTGTCTGTCTTGTCTGTCTTTCTATTTCTGTCTCTGTCTCTGTCTCTCTGTGTGTCTGTGTCCCTCTGCTACTCTATTGTCTGTTTTTGTCTTTTCCCCTGAATCTGTCTGTACATCTGTCTGTCTCTGTTTCTGTCTATCTTTCTGCCTGTCTTGTCTGTCTTTCTATTTCTGTCTCTGTCTGTCTGTCTCCGTTTCAGTTTCTCTCTTTTTATCTCTCTCTCTCTTGCTCTGTGTGTATGTCTATTTTTCTCTTTTTTCTTTATCTCTGTTTCTGTTTATGTTTTCTCTGTCTTTCTATTTCTGTCTCTGTCTCTCTCAGTTTCTCTTTTTCTGTCTCTCTTGCTCTATGTATGTGTGTGTGTGTGTGTGTGTGTGTGTTTGTATTTCTCTCTGTCTCTCTTTCTTTCTGTCTCTGTTTCTCCATCTTTCTCTTTTTTTTTCTCTGTATGTCTCTCTGTGTGTAGGTCTCTCATGCTCTCTCTGTGTGTCTGTTTTTGTTTTTTTGTCTCTGAATCTATCTGTCCCTGTTTTTGTCTTTCTCTGTCTCTATTTATCTGTCCAAATTTCTATATTTGCCTCTGTTTGTCACTGTCTATCTATTTCTCCTATTCCCATTTCAGCTCAAGTGTCTCCTCTTCTAGTTGCTGGAATTTAAATAAGACATAGTGCTTGGCCTTGTTGAGTTTGCAATCTAGTTTAAGGAAAGATCATGATTTGTAAAGGACACAGCAGAAAAAGTCAGAAGACCTGGGTTAAAATCTAAGCTTTGTCACTTACAATCTGTGAAATCTTGAAAAAATTGCTTAACCTCTATGGCTCTACATTTACTTACCTATAAAGTGAGTGGACTAGATAATATGTAGGAATCTTCCTTTCAGTACCAGCATCCTATGAAATTTGCACTGTATTATTTCTAAACATCTACAACACTAAGAAACAGATTTTTTTTAAAAAGCCTTTATGCTAATGAACCAGAGCATAATTAATTTTTTAATCCTTTGAAGATACATTTAAATAAGATAAGCAAAGTTTGCTCAGATGAAAGGCACATTTCTAGGAAAAACAGTTCTACTCAGGTAATATTAAAAGCATTGTTAAATTCAAATACCAATTTTATAGACACCATTGTGTAAAACTGACCACCTAACTTGGATGAATGGTGTATATGAGTCAGATTATTAAGGAAAGAGAAATGGCCAGAAATTGAGATGGGCATCCAATGGATTTTGTTTCCTCATTTCCATAATCCCCAAGTTTCTTGTCACTTCTACTGGCCTGGGACACTGAGGAATTGGATAAGAAGGTAGGCCTTAGGAGAGGGTAAAGGGAAAGGCTGATGGGAAGGTGAAGATTGGTGGAGCAAGAGAAAAAAACAGGCTAACTCCCCTTCTAGCAAAATTGTGCTTACAGAGTCTGCCAGAGTGGTTCCCTCCCACTTCAGCTGAAATGAATTTGTTCCTAATTCCGAGTTTCTTAGTTATGACTCTATTGTGCAGGAGGGTCCAGAAAATTTGTGAGTGAGTCCTCATGGCCTATTTACTAGTCTATGGGAATCTGATATGATGCTATAACAGAAGAACTAGACAAGAAATTCTACTTTTTAATGTTAATCTATAGATAGAGCTTAATAAGATTTTTATTTTGTTTTGTTTTAGAAGAATGGATATGGCCCCATTCAAGTTTAGAAAGTCAGAGATGTGATATTAAATTAAAAAATGAGAGATTACACAAATCAAAAATTGCACAGCATAAAGAATCTATCCTTCTGAACAGTCTCCATAGTGATAATTTTGCAAAACACAGGAAAAAAAAACATTCAAGGTATTTAGAAAGACTATAAAGATGCTTTATGAAGATGGCACAAAAACTCTTTCTCATGAGCAGACAGGGAGTTCAACTTGGAATTTCAAATTAACTTATTGTATGATGCATTATTTAATAAATGTTGGCATTAATTTTTAAAGAGTTCAATTTGCATACCATTACTGGGCCAAATGGTTGGCGAGGATCACAATTAAAGAAAGATGCACCATTCATTTTCCTAAGAAGGAAAAAAATCAAACTAAGTCAAGCCTTCTTCATTAGACTGGATAAAGGTGTCCTCTAACTGCCAAAAATGTAGCACTCCCTGACAGATGCAGTTTAATTTCAAGCATTATTTAAATCAAACTCCCTCAAGTTTGACCCTAAGCAAAAGTTCACAATTTTTATCTTGGACTCAGTTAAAGGATAAAAAAAATTCCAAAGTCTTTGAAATTTTCTTTTTACTCTTTATGGGCATTAAAAACTAGGAACTTGAACTTGAAAGTGGAAATTTTGTCTTTGACTCCAAATTCATCATTTTGCTTACTAATATATACTTTTAGAAGAATCAGACTTAATGTCCCTTAGCCTCAGTTTCTTCATTTATAAGAAGTGGTTGAATAAGATATTCTCCAAGATCTCTTATATTTTCTAATCCACTATTTTATAATTCTTGTGATTTTATGTTCTGGCATTGAGGGAAACTTTATCAGAAACTAAAGGGGAGCATTACTGAGTCATAATTCACATTTATGGAACATCTTGAAAGTTTGGAAGATGATTTCCAAACATTACCTCATATAAGCCTTATAAAAACTTTTGGAAGTAGGTACTATCAACCTGAATTTCTTTATTCTACAAAGGAAGAAATTGAGGATCAGAGAGGTTAAGGCACTTTACCACAGTCACATAGCTGAAAAATTTCAGAGATAAGATTCAAACTTGAGGTCATTCTGACACTATGCTCAGCCACCTTTTTTATTATGCTACACTCCCTTTCTTAAAATACAATTACTTAATCATCAGGTAGCATTTACTAAGTACCTTTCCAATCATTATTCCGGGGGAAAAAAGCAATATAGCACTTAGTCTAAAGTTGTCAATTACATAAACCAAATTTATAGACCTCTCAAATGCTTTAAAGTATGAGTAATGATAATAGCAATACAAAATAATAATTATTATATTAAGTCATAATAATAGTAAAAAACCTCTAATGTATTAAAATAGTAGTTTATATGGTAAATTTTGTATAGTAAATTTATATAATAGCAAAATCTTCATAATTTACAAAGATTTTTCTTAAAACAATATTATGAAGTAAGATAGATCTTATATTATGGATCCCATTTTATAGATGTATAAACCAAAGCTCAGAGAACTTAAAATGTTTGCCCATGGTCATATGGGGTTTAAATGACAGAGCCAGAATTCCAGATGCCTTCTTCTAACACAGCACTTTTTCTACAATCCTATGCTGCTTTTCAGTATTTAAAATCTTCGTTTGTACCAAATATAAAGCAAAATATAGAAAAAAGAATACTGGATTTAGAATTAGTGGAATTGGGTTCAAATCTGAGCCTTGCCATCTTGACCTGTATGGAACTTCACCAAGTTGGCACATGGTAGACACTTAATAAATGTTTATTAAATTGACTTTATTGAATGGGATAATCTCAAATCCCTTCTGGCTTCAGATACTGTGATACTCTAATTTGCTATATACATGTAATTTTACCAAAATTTGCTTAAATTAAGGAATAACGTAAATTTCTAAGTGTTAAGTGGTGGGATGAATACTATGTAGGTGAGAGATGTTCAGTGCACTAATGTTGTATAATCAAAAGAAAGGAAAGTGCATGATAATATCCCTGGATATAACTGTGAGATTAGTAATTCACATCTTTACTCATGGAGTCATGAAATAGATGCGCAAAGATACATATACACGTGCATCTATATACATATGTATACACACGTGCATACACATATGAATATATTTGCATATATTTACATATTTGTGTGTATGTGTATCTATATATATACACACACACACATATATACCTACATAGACATACACAACCAAGGTAAATCTAGAGAGATTAAATGATTCACATATATACACACACATATCCACATACACATACACTTTATACATAGAACAGTCTACACATCTAGTTTTAATAGTAATAGCTGACATTTACACAAACTTTGAGTTTTACAAATACTTTACAATTATTATCCTATTTGCTCCTCATGATAACACTACAAAGCAGGAACTATTCTTATGCTTGTTGCATTGTGTAAGAAAGTAAGGCTCAGAGAGGTTGTGACTTTTGCATGATCACACAGCCAGTCAGTGTTAGCAGCCTGGCTGAAGACCACATATTTCCAGACTCTGCATATGTCATGCTTTACAATACCACATCATGACATTTATGCATTTGCCAAATAACAAGATTTACAGTGGGAGCTCTAGCCATCTGTATGAATTAATGAAGCAATGCTGGTCAAGGGACATGATGCTGTCATAGAAATATAAAAATAATTCAGAAATAGAAATGAAAATAATGCTTCAGATATGAAAAATCAAGTTAAGAATCACTCAGAACATGAAACATAAAGGTGTTCATAAAACATACTCAAGAGATCATGTGGAATGGGAGACAGAGCTAGCCTCTGAGTCAAAAACACTTGACTTCAAGGCCTGAATCTAACATGTGTAATTTGTGTAAATTTCTGTGAAGGACTCATTCTCTTTCAGCCTCAGTTTTCTCACCTGTGAAATGAATGGACTGGAAGAGATTTCTGAGGTTGTTACCAGTTTTAGATGTAAGATCTAAGTTCATACTGAGGAAATAACTATTTTAAGTTTGCCCTTAAAAAAATAAGTTTTATTCTCCAAACTAACATTTCATTTTTAGAAATTAACATATGTGACAATGTAATTCATTAGAGTTTGGGATATAAAAATACAAGTACAAATACTAGAGTGTTCTTTCCTACTTGAGTGATCTTGGATAAGGCATATCATCTCTGAGGGCTTTGCCCAAATCTTGTATTTCCAGAAACATGCATTTAACAATAGCATCTTCCCTCTAAGTCCAACTCCAATTTATCCTGTTTAGATAGGAAGCATGGTGCAGAGAATGTTAGACCTAGAGTAAGGATAATCTGGCTTGAAATCCATAGGCTCAAACATCAGTTGTGTGGCTCTGGTAAAGCAATTTCATTAGTCTATTAGGATCCAATAAGATAATATTTGCAAAGTGCTTAGCAGAGTGTTTGGCTTATAGTAGGTACTATATAAATGTTTATTTCCTGTCCTCCTCTCTCATTTTTTTTATGTGTGTGTGTGTGTGTGTGTGTGTGTGTGCCTAGATGTCTGCATGCTGTCTTCTCCAATAGATGGTAGCTCCTTGTCTCCCTTTCTATCTCCAGCAGTTAGCACAGAGCAGAATCTGTTTGTGTTTATGTTGTTTATCATTTCTTGTAATTTCTGAATGAATATATCAATACAAGCCATTTTCCAATTAGTAGATGGTCAAAGGATATAAATAGACAATTTGCAGAAGAAAAAAAATTAAAACCTTTTCTAGACATATGCAAAAAATGCTCCAAATAACTATTGATTGGAGAAATGAAAATTAAGACAACTTTAAGGTAGCACTACATGCTTCTCAGATTAAGTAAGATGACAGGAAAAGATGATGATAAATATTGTAAGGGATTTGGGAAAACTGGGACACTAACATATTGGTGGAGTTGTAAAATGTTTCTAATTTGGAGATGAATTTGGAACTCTGAACAAAGGGCTAGCAAATTTTGCATACTCATCAGTGTCTCTATTGGGTTATATCCCAAAGAGATGGTAACAGAGGGAAAAAGATATATATGTACAAAAATCTTACTAGCAGCTCTTTTTGTGGTAGCAAGGATGTGTAGATGGCTGGGACTATTAAAAGGTATATTTGAATCAAGGACAGCAGAGTGCTTATAGTTAACCACCTACTCAATGTGAAATAATAGTTCTCTAAATATATACTTAATGTGATGGTGATGTAATGGGCAGTTGGCATAGGCTCAATTGTTGTCGTGATATAATAGTACTGAGGTATTTAAGAGAGAATCTCTCAGACTCAGACACAGAGGATTCTCTCAGCCACAGACACAGACACAAAAATGACTCTGGACTTCATCTTTGAAGATGGTCAAAGATAACCATCCATCCTCATGAATCTCCTGCCTCCTTCACTCCTCCACTAAGACCAAGGATTTGGGCTGATCACAAGGTCCTCCAAAGAGCTAGTCTGGACATTACAGAACTGGAAACTGAATGGATGCCCATCAGTGAGGGAATGGCTGAATAAGTTATGGTATATGAAGACAATGGAATATTAGTGTTCTATAAGTAATAATGAGATGGATGATTTCAGAAAAAGCCTGGAAAGACTTAATGAACTGATGTAAATGAAGTAAGCAGAACCAAGATAACATTATACACATTAACAACAAGATTATGGGGTGATCAACTGTGAAAGACTTGTCTCTTTTCAACAATGGGATTATTAAAGGCAATTCCAGTAGACTTATAATGGAAAAAGCTATTTATACCCAGAGAAAGAATTATGGAGACTGAATGCAGATCAAAACATAATATTGCACTTTTTTGTTATTTGTTTGTTTTCTTTATTATGTTTGTTTTCATTTTGATCTGATTGTTCTTGTATAGCATGATGAATATGGAAAAATCTTCAGAAAAAATTGCACATTTAATATATTTTGGATTACTTATATCGTTGGATTATTTACTTGCACTGGGGGGGAGGGCAAGGAAGAGAAAGGGAGAAAAAAATTGGAACACAAGGTTTTGCAAAGGTAAATATTGAAAACTATCTTTGTGTGTATTTGGAAAAATAAAAATACTATTAGAAATAGTAATATATTTTTAAAAATAACCAAAAAGAACATTTCATTTATTAAACACTTAAAATGGAAGACATTATCATAGACAGCAGAGAGTCAAGTAATCACTGAATTTGAGATTTGGAAATGATTGTAGAAGCCTTCTGCTACAACCTATGCATAAATGAATCTCTCTTCTAATATGATGTGGTTATGTGTGGTTATCCAGCTTCCAATGAAGATCTCCCTTGAGGGAAGTCATAGTCTCTCCAGGAAGTCCATTTTACTTTTAGTCAGCTCTAATTGCTAGGAAGCTTTTCCTGATATCAAGCCAGAATTTGACACCTTAATTTCTACTCATGGCTTTTGTTTCTCATCTCTGGGGTTTTACAGCACAACTTTAATCCATTTTCCCGGTGATAGGTCTTCATACACTTGAAGGCAATTATGGTATTTCTTCTGAGTCTTCTCTCTTTTAGGCTAAACATATGAAATTGCTGCAACTTATCCTCCTATAACATGTCCTTAAGGCCCTTCATCAATATTCTGGTTATTATCTTCTAGACTTTTTAAAGTTTATCAATGTCCTTCTTAAGGACTCACATAACTGAATATGGTATTCTTATGATTCAAAGATAGATGCAATGAAGACTCAGTTTTCAGGGAACTTACATTATCATGTGGAATTGGCAATGTATTCACACAGGATTATAATACTAAGAATCAGCCACCCAGTGCTTCTAAGAGCACTATATCAAAATGTTATGTGAGAAATTGTTTCTCTTTTAGTATTCAATAAGTAGTTATTGTAGTAGGACTAAGTTTTTCCCTCTTTCAACTTCTTACTCCCAAAACCCACCAGTCTAGGAAATCTTTTTTTTTAAATTTTATAATAACTTTTTATTGACAGAATCCATGCCAGGGTAATTTTTTTTACAACATTATCCCTTGCACTCACTTCTGTTCTGAAAGAAAGAAGGAAAAAGGGGGGAAAGGATGGGATGGAAGAAAGGAAGGAGAAAAGGAGGGTAGGAGAGATGAAGGGAGCAGGGGAAAATCAAGTAGAGAGAAATGAATGGAAGAAGGGAGGGAGAAAGGGGGAATGATGGAAGGAGGGTGGTGGGGAGGAAAGGAAGGAGAAAAGGGATGAGGGAGGAGAGAGGAAGAAAGAAGGAAGCTTAGCCTTTTGAAATATCAGATTCCAGGCCCTTCGATCCTTTAATGTAGATGCTGCTAGATCCTGAGCAATCCTTGTTTTGGCTCCTCTATTTGAATTGTTTTTTGTTCTGGCTGCTGGTAGTATTTTTTCTTGGTCTGATAGCTCTGGAATTTAGCCACAATATTTCTTGGAGTTTTGATTTTAGGGTCCTTTTCAGTAGGTGGTTGATGAATTCTTTCAATGTCTATTTACCCTCTATTTCTATAACATCTGGACAATTCTCTTTGATAATTTCCTGGAAAATAGTGTCTAGGCTCTTTTTTTTCATCATAATTTTCAGGAAGTCCAATAATTCTCAGATTATCTCTCCTAGATCGATTTTCCAGGTCTGTTGTTTTCCCAAGTAGGTATTTGATTTTTTTTTCTATTGTTTCATTTTTTTTTTGCCATATAAACAGACTTTATTATTATTACTATTATCATCATTGCTTTTCCAATTCTGTTTCTCACTATTTTCCCTTGTCTTCCCTCTATTCTAGGAAAATCCATCTATTTCATTCTATCTTCTGTTTCTGTGGATTTATTTATTCATTGTGTGTCATCCTTCCTTTGGGGCATTCATACTATTTTAATTTTCCTTATTGCAATATTTTTTTTATTGCTTAAGTATTTTAATATCTTTTTTTAAATAATTTTTTTATTGATAGAATGTATGCCAGGGTAATTTTTTACAGCATTATCCCTTGCATTCATTTCTGTTCTGATTTTTCCTCTCCCTCCCTCCATCCCTTCCCCCAGATGGCAAGAGTCCTTTACATGTTGAATGGGTTGCAGTATATCCTAGATACAATATATGTGTGCAGAACCAAACAGTTTTCTTGTTGCACAGGGAGAATTGAATTCAGAAAGTATAAATAACCCAGGAGGAAAAACATAAATGCAAGCAGTTTATATTCATTTCCAGTGTTCTTTCTCTGGGTGTAGCTGCTTCTGTCCATCTTTGATCAATTAAGGCTCTCTTTATCAAAGAGGTCCACTTCCATCAGAATACATCCTCAAACAGTATCGTTGTTGAGGTATATAATGATCTCCTGGTTCTGCTCATTTCACTCAGCATCAGTTCATGTAAGTCTCGCCAGTCCTCTCTGTATTCATCCTGCTGGTCGTTCCTTACAGAACAATAATATTCCATAACGTTCATATACCACAATTTACTCAACCATTCTCCAGTTGATGGACATCCTTTCATTTTCCAGCTTCTAGCCACTACAAACAGGGCTGCCACAAACATTTTGGCACATACAGGTCCCTTTCCTTTCTTTAGTATCTCTTTGGGGTATAAGCCCAGTAGAAACACTGCTGGATCAAAGGGTATGCACAGCTTGATAACTTTTTGAGCATAATTCCAAATTGCTCTCCAGAATGGCTGGATGTGTTCACAATTCCACCAACAATGTATCAGTGTCCCTGTTTTCCCACATCCCCTCCAACATTCCCCATTATCTTTCCCTGTCATTCTAGCCAATCTGACAGGTGTGTAGTGGTATCTCAGAGTTGTCTTAATTTGCATTTCTCTGATTAATAATGATTTGGAGCATATTTTCATATGTCTATAAATAGTTTCAATTTCTTCATCTGAGAATTGTCTGTTCATATCCTTTGACCATTTATCAATTGGAGAATGGTTTGATTTCTTATAGATTAGGGTCAGTTCTCTATATATTTTGGAAATGAGGCCTTTATCAGAACCTTTGATTGTAAAAATGTTTTCCCAGTTTATTGTTTCCCTTCTAATCTTGTTTGCATTTGTTTTGTTTGTACAAAAACTTTTCAATTTGATATAATCAAAATTTTCTATGTTGTGGTCAATAGTGATCTCTAGTTCTTCTTTGGTCATAAATTCCTCCCTCTTCCACAGGTCTGACAGGTAAACTATCCTATGCTCTTCCAATTTATTTATCATCTCATTCTTTATGCCTAGATCATGAACCCATTTTGACCTTATCTTGGTGTACGGTGTTAAGTGTGGGTCAATGCCTAGTTTCTGCCATACTGATTTCCAATTTTCCCAGCAATTTTTGTCAAATAATGAATTCTTATCCCAGAAACAGGTGTCTTTGGGTTTGTCAAACACTAGATTATTAAAGTTATTGGCTGTTTTGTGCTTTGAACCTAACTTATTCCATTGAGCAACTAGTCTATTTCTTAGCCAATACCAGATGGTTTTAGTAACTGCTGCTTTATAATATAATTTTAGATCTGGTACAGCTAGGCCACCTTCATTTGATTTTTTTTTCATTAATTCCCTTGAAATTCTTGACTTTTTGTTTTTCCATATGAACTTTGTTGTTATTTTTTCTAATTCATCAAAGTAGTTTTTTGGGAGTCTGATTGGTATAGTGCTAAATAAATAGATTAATTTAGGTAGTATTGTCATCTTTATTATATTTGCTCGCCCAATCCAAGAGCATTTAATATTTTTCCAGTTGGTTAGATCAGACTTAATTTGTGTGGAAAGTGTTTTGTAGTTTTGCTCATAAAGTTTCTGATTTTCCCTTGGCAGATAGATTCCTAAATATTTTATATCAGTGGTTACATTAAATGGAATTTTTTTTGTAAGTCTAACTGTTGGGTTTTGTTAGTGATATATAAGAATGCTGATGACTTATGTGGGTTTATTTTATATCCTGCAACTTTGCTGAAGGTGTAGATTGTTTCTAATAACTTTTTGGTAGAATCTCTGGGGTTTTCCAAATATACCATCATATCATCAGCAAGGAGTGGTTTCCTCATTGCCTATTCTTATTCCTTTAATCTCTTTCTCAACTCTTATTGCCAAAGCTAGCATTTCTAATACAATATTAAATAGTAACGGTGATAGTGGGCAACCTTGTTTTACTCCCGATCTTATTGGGAATGGTTGCAGTTTGTCCCCGTTACATATAATGCTTACTGCTGGTTTTAAATAGATGCTACTGATTATTTTAAGGAAAAGTCCATTTATTCCTATACTCTCAAGAGTTTTTAATAGGAATGGATGTTGGATTTTATCAAATGCTTTTTCTGCATCTATTGAGATGATCATATGGTTTTTGTTAATTTGATTATTAATATGGCCAATTATATTGGTAGTTTTCCTAATATTGAGCCAGCCCTGCATTCCTGGTATAAATCCTACTTGATCATGATGTATTATCCTGGGGATGATTTTCTGTAGTCTTTTTGCTAATATTTTATTTAAGATTTTAGCATCACTATTCATTAGGGAGATTGATCTATAATTTTCTTTCTCTGTTTTCAACCTACCTGGTTTAGGTATCAGTACCATGTCTATGTCATAAAAGGAGTTTGGTAGGACTCCTTCATTCCCTATTTTTTCAAATAGTTTATAAAGCATTGGGGCTAATTGTTCTTTGAATGTTTGGTAGAATTCACATGTAAATCCATCTGGACCCGGGGATTTTTTTTTTTTTTTAGGGAGTTGAATAATAGCTTGTTCTATTTCTTTTTTCTGAAATGGGACTATTTAAGCAATTTATTTCCTCCTCTGATAATCTGGGAAGCCTATATTTTTGGAAGTAGTCATCCATTTCACTTAGGTTATCAAATTTATTGGCATAAAGTTGGGCAAAGTAACCCCTTATTATTTCTTTAATTTCCTCTTCATCAGTGATAAGTTCTCCTTTTTCATTTTTAAGACTGCCAATTTGATTTCCCTCTCTCCTTTTTCTAATCAGATTTACCAAAGGTTTATCAATTTTATTGTTTTTTTCATAAAACCAACTCTTAGTTTTATTTATTAGTTCAATAGTTTTTTTTTTTTACTTTCTATATTATTAATTTCTCCTTTTAATTTTAGAATTTCAAGTTTAGTAATTGATTGGGAGTTTTCAATTTGGTCTTTTTCTAACTTTTTAAGTTCCAGGCCCAATTCATTGATCTTCTCTTTTTCTATGTTATTCAAGTAAGCCTCTAAGGATATAAAATTTCCCCTTATTACTGCTTTGGCTGCATCCCATAAATTTTGATATGACGTCTCATTGTTGTCATTATCTTGAGTGAAATTATTAATTGTGTCTATAATTTGCTGTTTCACCCAATCATTCTTTAAGATGAGATTATTTAGTTCCCAATTACTTTTTGGTCTATTTACACCTAACTTTTTGTTAAATGTAGTTTTTATTGCGTTGTGATCTGAAAAAAAAGCATTTACTATTTCTGCCTTCCTGCATTTAATTTTGAGGTCTTTATGTCCTAATATATGGTTAATTTTTGTGTAGGTTCCATCAACTGCTGAGAAGAAAGTATACTCCTTTCTGTCACCATTCAGTTTTCTCCAGAGATCTATCATACCTAATATTTCAAATATTCTTTTTACCTCTTTAATTTCTTTCTTATTTGTTTTGTGATTTGATTTATCTAAATCTGAGAGTGCAAGATTGAGATCTCCCACTATTATAGTTTTGCTGTCTATTTCTTCTCGCAACTCTCTTAGCTTCTCTTTAAGGAAGTTAGAAGCAATACCACTTGGTGCATATATGTTTAATACTGATATTGCTTCATTCTCTATAGTACCCTTAAGCAAGATATAGTTTCCTTCCTTATCTCTTTTAATTAGATCAATCTTTGCTTTTGCTTGATCTGAGATAAGGATGGCTACCCCTGCTTTTTTGATTTCACCTGAAGCATAATAGATTCTGCTCCAGCCTTTTACCTTTAGTCTATATGTATTTCCCTGTTTTAAATGTGTTTCCTGTAAACAACAGATTGTAGGGTTCTGACTTTTGATCCAGTCTGCTATCCGCCTCCTCTTTATGGGAGAGTTCATCCCATTCACATTTGCGGTTAAAATAACCAATTCTGCATTTCCTGCCATCCTAATATCCCCAGATTATACTTTTCTTTTTCTTGCCCTCCTTCCCTTCTTCCCTATTGATCCCACTAATGTCGCACAGCTCTCCCTCTTTAGTATCCCTCTCTCCTCCCTTGGAATCCCTTCCCCTTTCTTGTACCCTTCCCTTATTACTCTTTTTCCTTCTCCCTTTTCCTCTCCCACTTTTTAATGAAGTGAGAGAAGAATCTGTGTAAAACAAATATGTCAATTGTTTCCTCTTTGAGCCAACTCTGATGAGAGTAGGATTCACACAATGTTCCTCCCCCTCTCAAAGTTCCCTCATATATGATAGGTTTTCTCTGCCTCACTGTTGCATGTAGTTTCCCTCTTTTTATCTCCCTTCTTCCCTTTTTCTGGCACTATCCCCTTTCCATTTCTACTTCCCTTTTTTATGTTATATTGGTAAAATCAAATTATACATATGGTTTTTATGTATATTCACAACAGAAATACAGTTCTCAAGAGTTCCTTTTACCTTTTTCTACTTCTCTTGATTCCTGTTGTTGAAGATCAAATTTTTTGTTTAAGTCTGGTTTTTTCCTTAGAAACAGATGGAATTCCTCTATTTCATTAAATATCCATCTTCTTCCGTGGAAAAAAATACTCAGCTTAGCTGGATAGTTTATTCTTGGCTGCATTCCAAGTTCTTTTGCCTTTCAGAATATCTGATTCCAGGCCCTTCGATCCTTTAACATTGAGGCAGCCAGATCTTGCGTGACCCTTATTGTGGCATCTTGGTATTTGAACTGTTTTTTCCTGGCTGCTTGTAAAATTTTTTCTTTAGTCTGGAAATTCTGAAGTTTGGCCACAATATTCCTTGGAGTCTTTATTTTAGGGTCTTTTTCAGAAGGTGTTCGATGAATTCTTTCAACGCCTATTTTCCCTTCTGGTTCTATTACTTCTGGGCAGTTCTCTTTGATGATTTCCTGTAAAATAATATCTAGGCTCTTTTTTTCATCATAATTTTCGGGTAGTCCGATGATCCTCAGGTTATCTCTCCTAGATCTATTTTCCAGATCTGTTGTTTTCCCCAGTAAATATTTGACATTTTTTTCCAATCTTTCATTTTTTTGGTTTTGCTTGACTGATTCTTGATGTCTCAATGAATCAGTCATTTCTATTTGTTCAGTTCTAATTTTTAGTGAGTTATTTTCTTCATTAGCTTTTTTTACTTCTTTTTGTATATGTCCAATTGTGTTGTTTTGCTCTATGGAATTTTTTTTCCATTTCACTAATTTTTTTTTTTTAGTAAGTCATTTTCTTTTTCCAATTCGCAAACTCTGTTTTTTACCTTTTCCAATTCACATGTCAGGAAGTTGTTTTCTTTTTCCACTTTATCAAATTTTTCTTTTAATGAGTTATGTGCCTTTTCTGTACTCTTTTGCATAGCTTCTCTTTCCTTTCCCCATTTTTTATTCTAGCTCTCTTTTTAAGGTTTTGAATAGTCTCTTCTAGGAGAGCCTTTTGTATTGGAGACCAACAATCATCTGGAGACTGTCTGCTATTAGTCTCTTCAGGGTTGAAAAGCTGTTCTTTTTCTGTGTAGAAACTATCAATCGTTCTTTTGATTTTTTTACTCATTTTGTTAAAGCCTGTAAGGTCTGCCTTCAGAGCCAGGAGGTTACTAGCTTCCTCTGCAGAGCAGTGAAAGGTATATGGATGGGGTAGCTGTCCTGTCGACAGGCTACAAAAAGCAGTGAAGTACTAGAGTGCTCTGGGAAAGAGTTCCCCACTCAGGCCTGCAGGGCCTGCTGGGAAAGTGCCTTTCAAAGAACCTCAGCTGTGTGAGATAATGACTGCCCTGGGGCTAGACACTTAGCAGTGAGAGTTTCACTTCCCAAGCCAAACCCTGCCCTGAGGCTGTGGGTATTAGCAGTTGAGCAATGAATGGATTTGCAGGGACAGGAAGTGTCTGCCCAGGGAAGCACAGTCTGCTGGGGAAGTTCTATTGCCCCAAGCCGAGCCCCCCACACTGCCGATTATAGATGCCCAGGCTGTGCCCCACTGTCGTGCAGATTAGTAACTGCCCCCGCAAAAGCCCCGAACTGCCGGATGTGGCCACAGGGCTGCGGTAAAGTCTGCCTGAGTCACTTCCGGGTTTGAGGGTTTACAGCCAGATCTCGTTAGGTTCTGGCGTTTTTTAGAGGACCCTCTGTTTTAGCCTTTAATTTCTCTGCCAGTTTACTGCTTTGTAATCAAAGTAGGGCAGTTAGCCTATAGCAGAGTGGTCCCTATAACTTCTCTAGCCACAGAGATCACCCCCGCCCCTGGTCTGCTCAGGATGCTAGCCTCTCACTGCCTGTGCTAGTCTGTTCCTGGCCCCTCAGGACAAACCTTTCCTGGCGAGCTTCCGGATCGGCTGGTAAGTTGTAGTGCTTCTTATCTTCATGAATTTAAGCAGTGAAGAGTTATTTTTGAGGCTGGATTAAATATTTGGTTATGAGGGTAATGAGAGGAGCTTAGAGAGTCATGTGTGCCTGCTCCGCCATCTTGGCTCCCTATTGTTTCATTTTTTTTGATTTTGCTTGACTGAGTCTTGGTGTCTCCTTGAGTCATTCATTTCCATTTGTTCAATTCTGATTTTTAATGAATTATTTTCTTCATTTTTTAAATTTATTTTTGTAATTATCCAATTGAATTTTTAAGTGAGTTGTTTTGCTCTATGGAATTTTTTTCCATTTCGCCAAGTTTATTTTTTAGAGAGCTATTTTCTTTTTCCAATTCGCTAATTCTGTTTTCCTTAGAATTGTTTACCTTTTCCAGTTCACTTTGATTTCTTTATCCACTCTATCTTTAAATGATTGTGATGACTTATTGAGACCCTTGTGCCAAGCATCCCCTTCCTTTCTCCATTTTTCTTCTACTCTCTTATAAGAGCCTTTTTAATTTCTTCTATGAGAGCCTTGTGTTTTGGGGATCAGATCATACCCCTTTTTGGATTTTCATCTGGAGACACTCTGTTTTTTAGTCTCCTCAAGGTTTGAAGTCTGCTCTCTATCCATATAGGAGCTCTCTATAGTTAGAACTCGCTTTAATTTTTTGCTCATTTTGTCAAAGAAGAATCAGTGAAAACAAACAAACAAAAAAAGCAAATGTGATCTGATTTTTGGGTAGTGTGGTATTGCCAAGCTTCCACTACAGACTGCAGGAGGTAGCAGTAAGGCAGTAGCAGGACAGCAATGGCTGTGCTACATCTGCTCTCTGAGACTCTGAGAGCATTCTGAATCACTCCTTGTACTGGGTGGGTGTGGCCAAGTCCCAAGAGACCCTAGCTTTTTGGAGTTATAGTCTTTACCCTACCTGTTTATAGCTTCTCTGCTGATTTACTGGCTTGCTGCCAGGGCAAAGTAGCCATACTGTGGTAAAGTTCTCCCTGCAGATTTTCTGCTAGCTGAGATCACATCCCACCCCTCTCTGGTCTGCTCAGTGTAAACTTCATTCTGTGCTCTTGCTGCCTGCCTGCAGTCAGCACCTGATCTAACCATGTCTGCCTACAAGCAAAAGCAGACCTTTTCTGGCGAATTTCGAGGATAGCATCTGTTGGTAATGTATTTGTGGGTTTTTTCAGTCAAGCACTAATTCCGAGGCCTTATCATGAAAAAAAGTTATCTGAGGGCAAGAAAGAGCTTAAATAGGTGTGTGTGTCCTCACCACCATTTTGGCCGGAAGTTCCATTATTTTCTTAATTTTCTTTGGTTGCTCTTTTTTCTGCCTGATTTTTCCTTGATCTCTTTTGCTTGCTTATTTTTATAGCTTTGCATTGACAGAATATATGCATGTGCAATTTTTCACCATTGTCCCTTCAAAACTTTCTGTTCCAATTTTTTCCCTCCTTCCCCCCACGCCCTCCCCTAGATGGCAGGCAGTCTCATACATGTTAAACATGTTAAAGTATCTCTTAAATACAATATATGTGTACGAATCCATACAGTTCTTTTGTTGCACAAGAAAAATTGGATTCAGAAGTCTTACTTTCTTTTAAAAGTCATTTTTAAGTTCCTCCAAAAACACTTTTTGTGCTTGGGATTATGTGACATTTCTCATTGAAAAAGGTGTGCTTTCTTTTGCTTTGTTGTCTTCCTCTAAATATGAATCTACACTTTTTTTTCTGTACCATAACATTTACTTTTGTTTGGGTTCTTACTCCTTTGCTTGTTCATTTTTTTATTTTTTGTTTTATTTTGCTTTTAGCAGCTATAATTGTAATCAAGTTATAATTCCAAGATATGGAAATTGAGGCCCCAATTCTGAGGTCCTTTTATTTTGAGGTCTATCCCAAAGCTCAACCTTGTGTTATTCTTTCTACTCCTAAATCCAGGGCTAAGGCCCCTAGCCAGACTTTTCTGCAAATGATCTTGCTCCCTCTTATATCTTGAGTGGCTGCAAATTATAGCTGTCCTTCTTCACTGAAACTGAAACCAGGAATTCTCCTCTTCTGTTTTAAGTGTCCACAGCCAGCAGCTGCTGCTATTACATTCACCAGGTTTGTACTTCTTCTCCCCCACAGACGTAGCCTGAGTCAGCACAGATGTACTTGGCATCCTTTAACCCTTTAATCCTCTCCTACTTGGCTGTCAGATCCTTGCAGTGTCCATGAGATGACAGTTTCTAAGACTGAGATTGCCTTCCATCCCAGCTGCCCAGAGAGCTTGTTGTTGGTTGATTCTGCAGAATCAACCTGGAATTGTTTGTGCTTCATTTAGATGGAACTTCTGTCTCAAGAAGTCTAGTCTTTTCTGAGGTCTTGTCAAGTTGTTTTAGAAAAAACAATTGCTTAATACTAACTCTCTACTCTCCCTCTGAGGCAATGTTCTTTTTTTTTTTTTCTGTTGAAGAATTTTGAAGGGTAACAGTTTTCTGACTTATACTACAATTTTCTCAAAATCCTCTCCAAGACTTGTTGCTTTGAAAGCATCAAATCCTGGTGTATACATAGATATAGATACAGGAAAGTGCTAGGAAACACTGGAATGAAGGTTTGTAGAATTCAGAGTAAAGACATAGATAAGGAAGTAACTGGCACAAGGATAATAGGTAAAAGTAGATTATTTCACCAAGGAGAAGTAGAGAAGGAAAGTATATAAAGAACAAAATATTGGAGAACATATTTAAGGGAGAACAGGAGACAAAAAAGGTGACAATCACAGAGAAATAAGAGAGGTAAAAAGAGAATTGGGAGATTAGTCTCATAGAGGCTAGGGAAAGAATATATCAAGAAGGAATGAGTGTCCAACAGATTAAAAAATGTAGATAGGTAAAATAAGATATTCATAGAAAAAACCAATGGATTTAACAATAGAGAGATGTTAGAATTTAAAAAATATATATATATTTAGAGATTAGGCCACTGAGTTTAATCTAAGAAGAGGAAATGAATAAGGATATTGAGGGAATTTTTGTTTTGCGGATTGTTATGGCCAATTTGTAAAATCAAATATAAAACAAGAATAAAAAATAATAATGATATAATTTTGCATAAAACAAAATGATATAACCCAAAAGTATATAAATAAGAACTTAAAAATGGAAAGTCAATAAAAACAATATCAATACCTACTATAATAATTTCATCCAGAAGTTTGACTGAATAACTAAGTAAAATAATTGCCACAATAAGATGATCAAAAAAGCCCCAAATATCTTGGTCACCAAGCATCTGACTTGACAAACTAAATCCACTAGAGGAAAAAAGCAAAAAAGGGAAAAAACACCTGACTAGTGTATAAACTCTTCTGTGTAATTGTATGGAAAATGATAGAGTGTGATTCTGAGCAGTATCATCTCATAAAATTTCAAGAAATAATGCAGACAAAATCAGTTTAAAGGAAGTTTGAAATATATTACAAAAAATGAAGTCATGCCAAGTGCATTAAAAATGAAGAAAAAGTACAAATATAAGAAAAATAGGAAAGATTCACAAAAATAATTTAACAAATTATGTTCTCCATCAAATATAATAGATCCTCAATAATTTTATACATTTGGAATTTTATTCAGTATTCTGAGAAGGGGTTTTATAGGATTTGCCAAAATGCCAAACAGGTCTATAATGTTGCAAAAAAAGGATTAAGAATCTCTACCATATAATATACCCACCTGAATAAACCTTGCAAGACACCAGGAATGGGTCCAGAGATATGGATGGCTTCTGGCAAAAAATAAAGTTCTTATAATGATCCTAAGATTCTCATCAAAGCAAAGCCCTTTAGGAAAAAAAAAAAAAAACTAACTTTTTTTATCAGTGTTGTTACAAGGCAGGAGATATAGAACCCCTCACAAGGGTGCTGTAAATGACAAATGAGACAATATTAGGATGTAAGCTTTTTGAGGCCAAGGACTATCTTTATTTATTTATTTATGTGTTTGTTTGTTTGTTTGTCTGTATTTGTATCACCAGTGTGTAATACATTGCCTGGAAAGTAATTTTCTTCCTTTCCCTCTTACTTTTCATCTCTCTCTCTCTCTCTCTCTCTCTCTCTCTCTCTCTCTCTCTCTCTCTCTCTCTCTCTCTCTCTCTTTCTCTCTCTCTCTCTCTCTCTCTGTCTCTGTCTCTCTCTCTCTCTCTCTCTTTCTGTGTATGAGTGTGTGTGTGTATGTGTGTCTGTCTGTCTCTCTGTGTCTCTCTCTGTGTGTCTCTGTTTCTCAAGCTTTCTCTCTTTCTCTCCCTCTGTCTCTGTCTCTCTGTCTCTCTATGTGTGTATATCTCTATATCTCTGTCTGTCTCTGTGTGTCTGTGTCTGTTTCTCTCTCTCTCTTCTCTCTCTCTCTCTCTCTCTCTCTCTCTCTCTCTCTCTCTCTCTCTCTCTCTCTCCCTTCCTCCCTCCCTTTTTTCTTTTCTCTTTGTATCTATTCATCCATCCATCTGTCTGTCTGTCATATTAGTTAAAATTATTGTGATCAGAACATGAAAAAATAAATGAGAGAAGGCCATAATTTTTGGATACATAAAGAAAGTTGCTAACACTAACTTAAGTATCACAGTTTAAGTATACAGTCCTTTACTCCTAGAATAAAAACAAATAAACAAAAAGAAATGAAAGTTCCTTTAAGATAACAATGCTGTTATTGGAATAAGACTCCTAAGAGAAATTAGCAAACTATTCCCTTTCTCGGACATGTGCCTGGGTGAAAATGAGAATAAAAGCAGTCTGGGATGAGCACTTCCACTCCTCTTTTGGCACCTGGGTATCTCCCTGAGAACAGAAGGAAATGTGGAACTAACCTTACCTTACAGGCACATAAGCCTTCTACAGGTACCTGGGGAAAAGGTTTTCACATGGGGAAAAAACAATCTGCTTCACAAAGAGGAAGCAAATGAAATCAACCTCATTAGGAATGGCAGCTGGCATTTTGTAAGTGTAAAGAGAGGTAAAAAAATGCCACCACTTTTCCACTTTCCCCCCTTGAATATGTACACAATAGGTGCTTACTACTTACTTCCACTTCCGTATCCACTTTTGTAAATTCACCATAAATATGAGTGGCACCTAGTGATCCCATGATAATTAAACTACATATTCATTTCCATTATGCGTATTCATTAATTTATTTATTTATTTTCAGCTCAGTTAAGTCATAAATAAATAATGAATACTGTGTAAGCCAAAGCTTTCAACTCAAAGCCTCTGTTAAGGAGATTTTCATTTTTGTACATCATCTCTATTATTTAGCCCTTTTCTTCTTGAGTTAAAAATATTTTCATCCTATATGGTGTTCAAAAGATTATTCAATGTAAAATTTGAACAGATGGTCTTAAAAAGTCTCTTGAGATGTTTCCTATTCTAATGAATTGAATAAATACTTCATATTAGGATTTCATCTAATTTGGAGTATTTTATTTTACACACATATATATATAATATATAATATGTATATAGATACGTATATATGTAGTATGTATATACAAATCAGAATTGAATTAGCTCAGAACTAAAGAGATGCACAAAATTAGAGAAGCACACCAAATGTTCATGGGAACTATTTGTATCTGACCTGTGGCAGAGCATTCCAAGCTTGTGTTGGTATGATCAACCATAGTTGGACACACTATAACTTGACTCTAAGATAGTGATATCATTTTGATCCTGTTCGAGAATGAAGGATATATATATATATATATATATATATATATATATATATATATATATATATATATTATTTATGACTTAACTGAGCTGAAAATAAATAAATACACACACACACACATACACAAACACCATGTATATATCAGGTATTATCAAATCTATATATTTTCCAATATATACATAATGCTATTTTTAAAATTTTTATTTTATTAAAGCCTTTATTTACAAAACATATGCATGGGTAGTTTTTCAACACTGACCCTTGCAAAGCCTTCTGTTCCAAATTTTCCCCTCCTTCCCCCACACTCCCTCTCCCAGATGGCAGGTAGTCCAATACATGTTAAATATGTTAAAATATATGTTAAATCCAATATATGTATACATATTTACACAGTTATCTTGCTGCACAAGAAAAATCAAATAAAGAAGAAAAAACTGGGAAAGAAAACAAAATGCAATCAAACAACAACAGAAAGAGTAAGAATGCTATGTTGTGGTCCACACTCAGCTCCTACTGTTTTCTCCCTTTGGGTTTACATGGTTTTTTTCATCACTGAGCAATTGGAACTGGTTTGAATCATTCCATTGTTGAAGAGAGCCATGTCTGTCAGAATTGATCATCATATAGTCTTGCTGTTGCTTTGTACAATGATTTCCTGGTTCTGCCCATTTCACTTAGCATCAGTTCATGTGAGTCTCTCCAGGACTCTCTGCAACATAGAACAATAACATTCCACAACATTCATATACCACAATTTATTCAGCCATTATCCAACTGATGGGCATCCAATCAGTTTCCAATTTCTGGCCACTATAAAAAGGGCTGCCACAAACATTTTTGCACGTGGGTCTCTTTCCCTCCTTTAAGATCTCTTTGGGATATAAGCCCAATAGAAACACTGCTGGGTCAAAGGGTATGCATAGTTTGATAACTTTTTGGACATAGTTCCAAATTATTCTCCAGAATGGTTGGATCCATTCATAGTTGCACCAACAATGTATCAGTGTCTCAGTTTTTACACATTTCCTTCAACATTCGTAATTATCTTTTCCTGTCATCTTAACCAATCTGAGAAGTATGCAGTGGTATCACAAAGTTGTCTTAATTTGCATTTTTCTGATCAATAGTGAAATGGAGCACCTTTTCATATGATTACAAATAGTTTAATTTCTTCATCTGAAAATTGTTCATATCCTTTGACTACTTGTCAATTGGAGAATGGCTTGAATTCTTACAAATTTGAATCAGTTCTCTATATATTTTAGAAATGAGGCCTTTATCAGAACCTTTGAATATATAATACTTTATTTTTTACATTACCTTATATATTTTCACATTTACTTCAACACTTCAAGCAGCTATGATATCAATTAGATATTAATTATGTAGGTAGCTCTATATTAAAGGAAATTAAAACCCTTCCAGGTTTGTGTGACTTTGCAGAAATTATTTCACCATTATGGGCTTCAGTTTCCTTATCTGGAAAAAGAAGGGATAGAACTAGGTGACTTCTAAGGTTTTCTGTCAGCTCTAAATCTATGATTCCATTATTGCTTAATGGATCGTTTCCATAAATTATTTCACCTTTCCTCACATCCACACATTCAGAAATTATCAGTTGGTAGCCAATCCTTGAATATATGAGCATATTCACTGGTCGTTGTATGAAAGATGTATCATCTACAATCAGGCTATACTCAAAACCTTTCAACTCTGGAAGTAGGACCTGCAATAATCTATATTCTACATACATAACCATTGAGATATCAAGGAAACTTCCATGGCATAAAGAGACATAATGTAAAGAGGCTGTAAATGTTTTGTGTTATATACAAATACACGTGCCCATACTTACTCATACACACATACACATATATACACATATACTATCTTTCTCTCACATACACAGTTACAAAAGTCTTTGCACCTTTCAAAGTTTAAATCTTAACAGATCTACAAATACAACTACTTAGCACACTGGCACATAGTAGGTACTTTAATATTTATTAATGAATTTATTGAATACAAATTCAAACACATTAAGACAAATTGTTTCCATGTTTTAGTCTTCCAGCATTTTAAAGATCCCACTTGATAATCCCTTTTGTCATAAAAAACATTCTGAAATATGTGTTTTTTGGGAGGGAGGTGGGGTTCTTTCTTACCAAATCCTCAGTGTATGTAGGGAGCTCCCTGTGAAAGCTCTGCCTGCTAATTCAAACAAGCACCTATTTTTTTTCACTTCATAGTCATATATATATATATATATAATTAAGTGGCTTATCCAAAGTCACAAGTCTCCTCAGAGGCAAGACTTGAATCTAGATCTTCTTGGGCATGTCAAGTCCCTTTCTACTGCCCAAACCGCCCCTTTAAAAAATAAAAGACCAAAAATCAATTCAGCACAATTTGTGCTAAAAATATTCTTTTTCCTATGTACAGTTATAGCTCTTGTTAAATTTATAGGGAGCATCAGGTCCTAAATATAGGAATTGACCCAGTTGGGGTTTGCTCATCCATTCCATTGCCCTCACAGGATACTATCAAGACTTTTGTGTATTAACAGGGAAGTTTTTGTGTAAAAGGTTACAGAAACAAACAAACAAAAATCCAACAAACATGGAACTTTCCTTCTTAGTTTTATCAGCTTGTGAGGCTTCCGTCTGATTTGGCTCGATTCTGTGAAAACTCATCAACACCCAGAGAAATGTGGTTTGCAAATTAAAATAGTAATATCAGTGATTTCCCCGGAGAGGGCCTTGCTTCTAGCCAGCCAGAGGCAGTATCACTGAGCAACAACTATTCAGATCTCTCAGTGGTGCTGCCGCTGCCACCGCGGCTGTGTTTATGGGAGCACTAACACTGGCAGGCAGGAAACTGTCATTTGTAAATGCTAGCACAAACTAATGCAAAACCATGATAATAATGATTTCCTCTTAAAGAAATGGAATTACTGTTATTACCACTGGAATATTTGCCAAAGGCAAGAAACACAAACAACAGCTCAAAAATAAAATAAAATAAAATAAACCCACACACATACAGACACACATACACACACACACACACACACACACACACACACACACACACACACACACACATTGCTGATCCCTATAGTGTCTGCTTCATTAAGTGATTCTACAGATCTTTGCTAAATACAGTCTCTTTCTGGACTAAATCTTAACCATGCTTACTCCCATGAAAGGGGAAATACTAAGTAATGATTGCAGAATCAGAGACCGAATACAGTTTTTATCGTTTTCTTGTTTTGTTTTGTTTTGTTTTCCTTTTTTTCTCCTTTATTAAGTGTGTGAAACTCAGTCAATGGGAAGCCTAGAAGACTAAGGTGTCCATATGTTCATAATGAACTCCCTTCCTCTTTTCAGTTTTAAGACAGGCAAGTAACATTGAGAGAAGTCAAGAAAGTGTTAATTTGGGGTTGTACAACAGCAGAACACAACAGCACGTGAGCATCTGGAAAATCAGTTGGCCCTGATTTTTCTCACTTTATGTGTCTACATTCCATGCCTCCTCCATTATGTAATGAAAACCTAGAAAGCATAAGTAGATCTATTGTATTTTTTAGCTTCTTACTCTGCACCATAAATACCAGCTACTCCCTTTAAAAAGGAAAAGTTATAGAGAAAAATATTGCTCCTAAAGGATAATAAATTAAAAAAACCACAGCTCAAGGATCTGCTGGACGCAGTTTTCAGGGTCCTCCTTACCCTTACGTTGTACATCCCATAAAAATGCTCCCTTATGACTGCATTTCATTCTGGATGTGTTCATATGAGCGGCTCTTTATTTTGTGCTATTTTCCAAATTGTTGTCTCGGCTGAGTTTCTCCTCTTCCCTCCAGCCCAGATCAATCTGTTCATTTCCAAAAGCCAGCAGCTTCCCCAGCGTGCTGGGAAACAGAATCGGCAGAGCTAAAGAGGTATGCATTTTACTCAGCTATCAAATATGAGAAGGGGCATTGGGGAGGAGGCAACTATTAAAAAAAAAAAAACAGATAACTTCTAACAGTGGGTGACTATTTGGTTCTGTGTTCAAATCCCGCCTCAGACCATCAGATAGTTGTGTGACCCTAGGCAAGACATTTGCCTGATCTGTGCCTCATTTTCCCTATTTCTCAAATGAAGGATTTTGACATGTAAGATCCTTTCAATTCACAAACTATGCTTGTATGATTAATATTTAAGTCCAATCATGTCCTGTTCAATTAGGGAATAATTGACCTTTTATTTTATGGCATAATAAAACTAAACCAACATAACAATTCCATTTAATGATATTTTGAGCAATATTAAAAATTTACCAAAAGGCTGGTATTTTAAATGTGATTCTAGAAGGGCTACATCTGAAGTAAAGCAGGCAGATTACTATTTCATGCTATAATGCTAAGAGGAGCATATTCCAATTCTGTAATGTAAGACAATGGGAGAAAAAGGTTTGCTCTGCTAACATTTACTATACAGGTGTTTTGCACTTATTTCAGTTGTCAGTTTAACTGTGGTCTCATTCATATGGAAACCTCCTCCAAAGATACACCAGATTGCAATGTGCCTGTACTCAACAAAAGGAAATGAGTGAGAAACATATCTTCTATGAAATAATGTAAACTGATAATTATTGCTTGAATTAAATTTGTTCTTCCTTGGGATGCAAATATTTTCCTTGTTGTCAGTTAACTGATTAACTCATTTCCTAAAAGATAGGCATATGCTTATTATATAGGTTATACTAATAGCTTAAATTTATATAGTGATTTAGTTTTTAGAAAGAGATGTACTTACATATGATAATTATTGTGATCTCCATTTTGTTGGTGGTGCTCAGTCATTTTTCAGCCTATCCTACTTTTTGCACATCCATTTGAGCTTTTCTTGGCAAAAATACTGGAGTGCTTTGCATTCCCTTCTTTAATTCATTTTATTAATGAGCATTCCGAGTCAAACAGGGCTAATTAACTTGCCCAGGGTTATATAGCTCCAAAATATCTGAGGCCAGATTTGAAATCAGGAAGAGTCTTCCTAATTCTAGCCCTGATACTGTATCTTCTATACCACCTCATTGCCCTTTATCTCCATTTTACAGATACATAAACTGAGACTGAAAAGGGTTTTCTAACTTGCCTTAGATCACATAACTAGAACATATCAGAAGAAGATTGGAATACTGTTCTTCCTGACTCCAAATCTAGCACTTTACCCACTATACCAGATTGTATAGTATAATGTATAAAATATAAAGCTTTTGTACATAAAGGACATGTATGACTAGAAAAATATGTGGGTCCATAATATACCAAGACGACAGAGAACAGATGGACATTGACAGTTTTAAATTGTTATTCACAAAATATTTAAAGGACCAGAAAAAAAGCTTATAACACATTGGCTAGAACCTCTATAGAAAGAATCTCATAGAATAAGAAACTGTGGATGGTTGGCTTTCTGCATCTGTGAAGGAAGTGCCTAAATCAACTAGACTGGAGATAAATTTATGGTTTGATGTTTTAAAATAGAAAATCTTTTTTTAAATAACTTTTTATTGACAGAACCCATGCCAGGATAATTTTTTACAGCATTATCCCTTGCACTCACTTCTGTTCCGATTTTTCCCCTCCCTCCCTCCACCCCCTCCCCAAGATAGCAAGCAGTCCTTTACATGTTAAATAGGTTATAGTATAGCCTAGATACAATATATGTGTGCAGAACCGAACAATTCTCTTGTTGTACAGGGAGAATTGGATTCAGAAGGTATAAATAATCTGGGAAGAAAAACAAAAATGCAAGCAGTTTATAGAATAGAAAATCTTTAAGAGCAAGAATTGTCTATTTTTTTTTTTACTTCCCTCTGGCAAATAGCGTATCACTTTACACATACACACATATCTTGAGTAAAACAATGGAAGAATGAATTTCTAATACAGGCAGGATCTATGAGACCTTAAAATTCATAGCTCCCTTATAGTATGGATAAGGATTATCAGGTCTAGTAAAGTTAAGTATTCCACCATGCCTAAAATACTAACTCTCCTCATCTTCTTCTCTCACAATCTAATTCTTCAAAGCTCAGCTCAAGTGCCACCTCTTTCTTACACAAGATTTTTTCTTATCAGCCCCCAGTTTTTAGCTTTATTCCTTCCCTACCAAAATCATTCTGTCTTTACCCTTTACAAATTTCATCTTTCTGTTTCTACACTTATGTTGTTTCTCCCCCCCACCCCCAAGAATGTTTTAAGCTTCCTTTCATTTTGCTCTTTGTATTACCAGGGATAACTATTCTGACATTTAGTTGGTACTTTATAAAGGCTTACTGAATAGAAATGAATTTTCTATCAAGGGAAGATGAGATGGGGCACTTAGTAGGTACTTTATAAATGCTCATTGAATAGAATTGGATTTTCTGTTAATAGAAAATGAGATGGAAACCAGATCTGTTATTTCATTGACACAGAGAAATTTCAGAATAAATAACACTTCCTCTGCCTGAGTGATTGGCAACCATTCTGCAATTTATGGCCTTTGAATAATTGCCTTTGAGAATTGCCTGGATTACTGAACCCAGGATCAAATAAAAAGGTTGAATTGAAGGTAAAATTAGAATCTAGGTCCTTCTGATTTTTCATATGGACTGAGCCAAATCCAGAAACTTCCATATCATTATCTATTCAGAAAATCTAAGGTAGAAAAGGTCCACTACATGTATAAACATCAATCCTCTCTATTATATCACTAACTAGTGTCCATCCCAACTTTAACTTGGACAACACTAACAAAGTGTAGCTACATGGTATAATGGATGGGTCCTAAAGTTAGTAGGATCTAAGTTCCTTCCTCTAGGCAAGTCAGCTTACTCCAATTGCCTCTTCCCCTCCCCCCCCCAAAAAAGCCCTCTAATTATAGGGAACTCACTATTCCTTTGCTTGAAATAATTTTGTCAGTTTTGAATGTATGGATATATCCATTATATATATGTGTGTGTGTGTGTATGCATGTATATGTATGTTTACATGCATGTGTGTGCATATACATAGACAGCTACATTAATATATATGTTTATACATATACTCACATATTGACATATATACATATTTACATGCATATATACATATCTTCATATATATATATAAACTATAGAGAGGTTTTTATGTTTAGATTAAATATACATTTATATCTATATTATAATAGTCATCTCATAAAGTCTGTATATTGCTTCTTTCTTTTTCATTTATTGTGTCATGTGGCTTTGAATGGATCATTGGCATAAATGAAACCAAAAAGTGGTTCTATAAAACAGTCTTGCCTATGTGTTTATATTACTTGTAAAGTATTTCATGATTTTAAAAAGTTATCAGATGAGTTAATTTATGCAAAATGCTTTGCAAATCTATATCTAAAGATTATTATTATTTGATATAAGGATTTTTCACTTCAAAATAGAAACATATGGCAAATGATTCTGAATATGGCCAATAATGGAGAAAGAGTAAATCTCTTCTCTAAAATCAGTTAGAGGATAGCTGTTCTTACCTTGTTATAAAAATTTTATTCCTATTCCTCAATGAAATACTAAAGATCATTCCTATTGCAAATCCTCATTTGAAGTACATTTTCTTTACTTCGATTAGGACTGTTCTAGATAATAATTAGAGCTTCTCAAAATGAAGTGTACTGCCTCAAAAGGTAGTGAGCTCCTCATTCCCGGGGGCCTTTAAGAAAAGATTGGAACAGTTGTCAGGAATATTATAGAGGTACCTTTTCTCATCTATTGCCTCCTCTCTATTTCCCTGATAATACACTAATGCTTACCCTCATTATCCCCTCTTGACAATCCTTAAGTTTTCCCATTTGACTCTTCCCATCCAGTGCATTCACATCACTGCTAAAAACATTACTTTATAGAATAACAACATACAAACAAACAAACAAACAAACAAATGGTAGCCTACTTTGGTACTCCCTAGGCAACTTCATTCAGTTGCCAGTTAAATTCTTTGGTCTCTGTTAAAAAGACTTTCCATTTACTCTTTGTTCCAGACAAATAAGAAACATTTCTGCCTCCTAAAACAAACAAACAAACACAACTATTCTCTTACACCACTGTGCTTTTGGTTATAACATTTCCTCTTTTTTTGGACCATCCTTCTTTCCATCCTTAAATTCTAAATAGATTGACTTCTGGACTTGACTCTTGATTGGCTCTGACAGCTTTTTAGCTCACTTATACCCTTTGTGTCTCCATTTCTTTATCTGTAAAACCGAGATAACAATATTCCTAATACCTAGCTAACAGAAAGACTAATTAGGTAGTGCATGTAAATTATTTTAAAATTTTAGAGATGTGAATTAGAGTATCCAAAATCAGAATAGAAAGGAGGTTAATAGATGGCAAAGATATATTGCTATAATATTCTTGACCAACAAGGCATTCAAAGTATATAGATATAGATATAGATATAGATATCTAGATATAGATAATCTCTAGATATCTCTATCTCTATCTATCTATCTATCTATCTATACACCAGCTATTATTATTATTAGCAAATACCTCTTCCTCCAGGAAGCCTTTCTAGGCCACTACAATGAGTAATAACTTTCCCATTTAGTAATCATCTAATTCTTTGTTTTGGGATTAACACATTTATATACCACAATGTTATGAGTTCCTATTTTGTATCTTTATTCCCCTATTAGATGATCAGCTCCAAGAGGATAGGTAATAGGTTTCTGGCACATTTAAGATTTTTGTGTCTCATATAAAATACGCTGTTTGGCTTTTAAACCCTCTTTAAATTGTTACCTTCCTACTGCTCCAGTGTTATACTTTCCTCCCCTTCATATAACTCTGCTATCCAGTGGTTTCTTTGCTTTTCCTGGAACCTGACATTCAATACCATCTCTCCACCTCCAGGATTCAAGTCAGTTATACTCTCACTTTGCAAAGAAACTCTCTCAATTCCTCTTTATTAATCTCAATGTTTTCCCTCTGAAACTACCCCCAATTCATCCTATGTACATTTTGTTTGTACATTGTTGTTACATTTTCTCTCTCCCTTTAGACTTTGAGCCTATTTTTGGAAGAATGGAGGAAAATGGAAACTTTGGTATCTCCAGCACCTAGTAGAGTGCCTCGTTCATAGTAGGTGCTTAATAAATGCTAGTGGACTTCTGTTAATAACAGCTCCCTGCACACAGTAAGAATTAAGAATTTTATTTTTTAATTAATTGATCCATTGTGTTTGAACTTCTAAGACATTTTTATCTCTGATATTGTATGCTATTATAATTTTGACTTGCTAAGCAAACAATACAAAATATGTATTTTGGAATTTCTTTGCAAAATCCTTAAGTGACTGCAAGAGCAGTCTCAGAATTTGTGGCAAACAGAAAACAATGACTGAAAGCCTAGTGTTTTGAGAGGACAGCGTTTATATGCTATTGCTTACATATGTTAACTCTCCTCAGAGAACTCAGGAAGAAGCCAAAATTTATCTTTATAGATGTAAAATAAATAGGATAAGAAATGAAGTTGATTAGTAGGTTAAAAACAACTATGTGCTCAAGAACTGATTGTTAACTTTTCGTGTATACCTCAGAAATCAGTAAACTCTACAAATTAGCTTTGATTCATTGTTTTTTTAATTATCTAGTCTTAAGAAAATGATGGAGAAAATTTTAATAATATGGATTAAGCTTAAAAGTATGGCTACTGTATTTTCTTTTTTTTTTTCCTTTGGAAAGCCAGTTCTTAAATATTTACCAGCAGAGCCCTTGACAGAGAATTAAGAAGGCCTTAAAATCAAGAAGGCCTGGGTTCAAATTCCACCCTGCAAATTAACCATGCATCTATGGGTGGAATCACTTTCAGTGCCTCCAAGGAATTTTCCAATATTATACTTACAGAAGAGTTGTTAATCTGAATAGAGGAGAAAATCTTCAGTCATTATTCTCTATAATGACAAAATCACAGTATCAAATGTATACACACACACACACACACACACACGTAAAAAAAAGTGTTGGATATGGAAAAAAGGACAGGAGACTGACTATTCCTTTTGTCAATTGACAAGACATTCAAAATTAGTACTTTTGTTTAATTACTTATTGTGAAAAAGATCATCCATTGTATCTAGATGTGGGGTTCTTAAACTTCCTTTGTGTCATGGACTCCTCTGGCAGTCTGGTGAGCCTATGGATCTTCTCAGAATTATTTTCTCAAATTTGTAAAATACATAGGATTATAAAAGAAGTCAACTACATTGAAAAATAATTATTTTAATATTTAATATTTTATTTTAAATTTATTTATATATAATTATTTTAAATTTTAATATTTAATATTTAAATATTTTAATAGTTTATCAACTGTACAGTAGAAACCCCAATCTAGATACAATAAAAAGAATAGCTTATATTTGTCTCAGCAAAACTTAATTTACAAAATATGATCTAACAGAGCACTTAACTCCAAATTCCCCATAACTGACATTTGAACATTAAACATTCCCTTTAAGCTTATACTCATTTCCACTTCTTGAACTTGTGTGGACATAGAGCTAACCATGTGAAGTCTCTGGGTTATTATATTTTGTGCTCTGTCCTTCCCTTAAACTTATATCACTGTCTTTTTAAAAGACTCCTACATCAAATAATAATAAAATAATCAAATCTCTTACATACTGAAAGCACAATACCCTCTCCAAAGCATTAGACAAGAGACCATGAAACTCAGATGGTTAAATTAAATTCTGTTTCTAGTGTCAGATAACAGAAGATAAGAAACAATGCCCACTTCAGTAAGGAGGGGCAGAAAAATCATATGAGAAGAATTGATCCCATTCTATTTTGCTATTAATCAGATCATTTTAATACAAAAATTCTAGTTAGGAGCAAACAAACCTAAATTAATTTTTCAGTTTATTTTCTTCCCAAGAAATCTTTTTCTGATGTAACATTTCATTTTTACCTTAATATTATTTCCTGAGCTCTTACAGAAATTAAAGTCCAGGATTATAAGTGAGATATCAATTAACATAAGAATCAATTTAATGGTAATTTAAATAGCTAACTATTATAATTTTTTGCATAATGAAGTGGCCTCTGGGCTTGAAGTCCTAATCATGTCTAATTAATTTAAAGGATGTTACTTTTTATTATCATTGAAATTTCTGACAGGTGATAAAACATTTAGGGTTCCTGTCACAAACTTTTTACAATAGCTTTACCCCAAGTTGACAAGTTGTAGATTATTGCTTTAAAAATTTCCTTTTTATGGGATGAAATTGCTAAACTACATACTAAAATATGGAGGAAGACACTATTTTCTTACACATTAAGTATAAAACAAAATGATTCACAAAAACATTACATCATAAACTGACATTTTATTTTAAACCCTTAATAGCTATTGCCTTCTTAGGGAATAATCAATTTCATTTTCAGGAAATAATGTTTATAACCTCTTGATTTTATATAGTGCTTGCCTTGTCAGAATTAGGAATTTTTTGCATCATTAATATATAAAGTGATCTTTTACAACACCATACACCAAATTACTCTACTATAATCAGATTATCTAAAAGGTATATAGATTAAAAGGGTAAGATGTTTTTAAATGAAAGATTCTTAAAAGAAAAAAAGTATACAGAAAATAGCTCTCCATAGGGTATGAAAAATTATTCATCAAAGAACCTGGTGATTCTTACTGAAAAAAATCGAATCCAAAATATTCGACATAACTTGGAGGAGTCTGAAGGGGTGTGGGAACAGCCTGTTTAACTGGTTAAGTGATCAGGGCCCCCCTCAAACAGCATGTAAATTAGGGAATTAATCAAGAAGACCTTAAGTCATCAGCTTGGTGGGGAGGGGGACATCAAACTTCAGAAAAAAAAATTCAGAAATCACTTTGGAACACTTTACTTATATTAATATCTGCTAAAATACTAGGTCCATTGAGGAATCTGGAAAGAGGGAATTCTATAAAAGATAACTAAGAATTCCCAGGTCTTCTGAAGCTTTCTGCTCTTTACTTCTGTGCTTTTAATCTGTAGCAAGTGCAATTCTGACCTGAAGAAAAAAATTTTTTCAGCTTAAGTTCAGCCTTTTTTTTATTCAGTAACCTGAGATTTGGAGGCAACCTTGTCTGTTTCATTGATAATTTTAACAAATATGTTCAAGTATCTCACACACACACACACACACACACACACACACACACACACACACCCTTCTATTCCTCTCCACCAGAAGCAAAACTAGTCATTTATTGTACCAGGGTCTAGTGTGAAGTGAAGTGGGGGCGGAAGTACGAAGTTGGTGAAGGGACAAGCCTACAGAGAGCATAGGTTTAGGGAAATACATCCTGAAATAGTGATAGAAATGCCTTTTAAATATTTCACCCAAATGAGATTTCTGTTTACCTTGTCAAACTAAAGAGTTTTGGCTTTGTCCTCCTGTAACTTCAGAGATACTAATTCTTTATATGCCTATTCTACTTGTCATTTTACATACATTTCTAAACTTGTTTCTATATTCCATGCAAAAAAGTCTTTGTTCTGAGGCCCTTTTAAAAAACTCAAAAGCATCACTCACTACCCCCTGATATTAGAGGATATATCTGTTTTCTAAGTCTTAGAATTAATATTATTAAGATAAAATCAGACAACTAGAAGGGCCCTTAGAATCATTTGATTTAATCTTTTTCTTTTCTAAGTAGGGTATAGAAACTATGAGTTAAATCATTTGCTCAAGGTTCACAACTAATAGGAAGTTAGGAAGAAAAGTCAGTCATCTTAATAGCATTTCCTTTTCCAAAAAAAGCATTTATTAAAGACTTATGATGTACCAGGAATTGTAGTAAATGCTTAACAATTAGTATTTCATTTAATCCTTACAACAATACTAAGAGGTAAATGCTATTATTATCTAATATTTGATTATCAATCAATATTTGATTATTTGATATTTGATATCAGAGGAAACTGAGGCAAGTTAAGTGCTTTTCCCATAATCATATGGCTAGTAAGTATGTGAAGCCTTCCTAGCTCTAGTCCTAGCATTCTATCCATTTATATTCATCTAGGATATCCATTCTATCCATCTAGGCTGAATGATTCCTAATATTTTCAAGGTTTTATCTCTCTCTCTCTCTCTCTCTAGATAGATAGATAGATAGATAGATATAGATATAGATATATGCATATTACAATCCCATACACCAAATAACTCCACTATTATCAGATTAGCTAAAATATATGTAAATTCTTAAAAGGAAAAAAAAAGCATACATAAAATCTCTCTCTCTCTCTCTCTCTCTCTCTCTCTATATATATATATATATATATATATATGTTTGTGTGTGTATATGATATTATAGGTGGGATTATTTATAAAATTCATAGCAATTAAATCAAAATGAATAATTGAAATAATGGAAGCCTTCTCTCTGACTAACATGTTTCTCTGTTCTTTAGACCTGCCTGATTTTATTGAAAGAAGAATATGGAAGTTTAGATAGTTTGTGCGGTCCTGAGATTAATTATAATGTTGATGAAGTACTGGCTATAGTACCTATGCTTTAACTCAAGAATGACAAACCTACTACACTAGGGTAAGCATATTTGCAAAATGGAAAAGGAGAAGAAATTGCCACACTCTAAGGATTTTTCAGGACACCCATCAAAAGTACTAAAAAATAAGATAATCCCTCAAAAAAAAATAGGATGCCTGATCTCCTTAGCTCAGCAGCAGCTTATTCAAGGGTGCAGTTTTAAGAATTGAATAAATAAATGCCCATATTAAGCACAAGTTTGAATTCAGGCCCTGGCCTAAAGGGCATTGCAATCTATAGAAAATCACATACAAAGATGGACACACATAACACAGGAAAGAGCTTATAAAGTCTTAGAGTTCCTAAAATAAAGCTTTTCCCCCTTTTCCACTGTATTCAATATTCTTGGCTTATAAATAGAAAGGTGAGAAGGAAGAAAGTTGCAGTCCCTATACAACTGATATTTTTATCATTTAATCCCTGCTGCCTGTTTCTGCAGTATGGTTAACTGAGGTGCTGGGTTCTCTAAACAGACTGTATGATCACTTATTATATAGGGATTTCATGATTTAGTAAGGGGTAATATGGGACAATTTACAAGGACCTTTGCAATCCAAAATTATAGACTCTTCTAACTTCTGAAGACAAGAATATTAAAAGAATTATTAAGTACATATTAAAATAATAGATGATGTTGGAAATAGGAAGCCCTGAAAGAAAGGTGCTGCGTTATTTAGTCATGACTAAACAATAGATTGGACAAGAAGCTGTTTAATCTCTTGCTGAGATTATTGGGGAATGTGGATTAATTGGGCTGTATACTCCTAGAGCTTTATACAAGCAACTAACCCAAATGAAGGTATTGCTGCCCTTCAGAAGGTAATCTAACATTAAACGCAATATCACAAACATGCAAGGAAGTTATGTAGGGTATAATTACGTGTATAGATTTGATGTTGAAAGCATCTGGGTATATCACTGATTTCCTGTCTGTTTACATGTATTCCTTTAGCCATGGTTAAAGCTTTAGGTTTGGAGAATGGGAAAAGCTGCATCGAGGACGGGACATCTAAGCTGAGCCCTGAAGAATGATCAGCATGTCAGGAATGAAGATGTCTTGTCTCTAGTCAGTCAGTCAGCAAGCATTTATTAAGTGATTATCATGTGTCAGGCACTGTGCTAAGTGATACAAAGGTAAGTAGGATATAAAGATTAGATGCATAAACAGGAAAAAAAATATTATGCTTCCTGATCTTAAGGAACTCACAATCTAATAGGGAAGAGAGCATACCAAAAATGTATATGAATGATATAGAATGCTCTTCCCAAAAGGAAGGTAATTAAGAGAAGGGAAAGCTAGGAGAAGACCAGAAACATCTCCTTGCAAGAGAGTAAATCTATCAACAAGCTTTTATTAATCACCTATTACATGCCAGGCTTTGTGCCAGGTGATAGAACTTCATTATAGAACTGTTCTGGGCTTTAGTGGAGGATTTTGTAAGTTCAAATAGTTTGATTAATGTCTTTGTCAAAAATTTTTTTCCAAAAAATAAATGCCAGCTTTGACTTGCATACTGGTGCTGAAATAGATATCAGATATAATTGTGTACAACTTCATTTGTGAAAGAGAAAATAGTATTCTCATGATTTAAATATGTATATCTGTATGTATATATTTATGTACATATATACAAATATATTTCTGAGAACTAAGGAAAAAAGAATTGTCTACCATTCATTTATTACATATGGGTCAAATTGATAAAATGAAGTCAGTATTCTATCCACACACATTCATGGGACAAGGAAGGAAAACTTTTGTCTTATGGGATCATGACTTTATCTGGTGTACCAAAATCTTTCCAAAATCACCAGATAAGAAAATATACTTAAATCCTACCAAAAATAGAAATACCTCTCCTGACTTTATTTATGGCTACTCATATCGATGAGCATATGCCAGTCACAAAATCAAAGTTCCTCCAGAAAGACAAATTTCCTCATACTATTCTCCATCTATCACAAAAACAATAGGCAAAAACAACAATTAACCAGAAAGCCTAAAAGCCAAAAGAAAAGAAAAATGCAATCCTTAGCTATATCACGAGATGGACATGTCATGGATATGAAGGTGACATAATTACATTACTGACATAATGAATATATAAATCATCTAGCCACTAAACATTTGTAAAGTGCTTATTCTGTGCCAGGCACTGTACTAAGACCTGGGCACATAAGATAGTCACTGACCTCTAGAAGCTTACAATCTAATGGAAGAGAAAAGGGAGAAAAGAGAGCATATGATTACATAAGAATAAAGTCCAATAGTGTAGAGTAGATGGAGAAATAGTAGCACAATTGCTAGAAAATGAAGAGTTCAACCTTTATTTAGGTACTATATTTCAGGAAAGATTTTGTTATCCAGTGCCCATTAGAGGCAGAATTCAATCTATCATTCTAACCTTAGTGCATTCTCTTGTACTTCATAAACATTACTACCTGACCATATTTCTTCCTGGTTTTTTTTTTCTCATAAAGCACTCCATACCTTCCCTTCATGACTTTTCACTGATTGTCCTCCAGGCTTAGAGTACGTGTTTCTCATCTCTGTGTCTTAGAATCTCTAACTTCTCTCGAAGTCTGATTCAAGAATTACCTCCTATATGATAATTTTATTGACTTTTCTACTTTCTAGTGTATCCTATAATTATCCCATAATTACCTTGCATATATATATATTTATATTTGTATATACATATATCATTGTATATATGTATTTGTGTTTACATACATATATGTTATATCCTCAGTTTAATCTATTATAAACTCCCTGAAGTTAGTAATTTTTTTTTACCCCTGGGTCCTCAACATATGAGAATTATTTGAAGAAATTGGTGATATATTGTCTGGAGAAGAATAAACAGAATTGAAGGGAAGATTGCTGACTGTTGTTCTATAGACACAACAGCAGAATGGACAGCAGTAATGGATAAAAATTGAGGAAGCAAATATTGCCTAAATGTAAAGACAAACATTAACAATTGCAGTTAATCAAAAGGAAAATGAACTATCTCTTGAGATTATAGTTTTCTCCTCATTAGAGATCTTCAAAGAAATGTTGGATCACTATGTTGTAGAAAGACTCCTACAAATAGACTCCTATACAAATATAATGAGCTGTCCTAGATAACCTCTGAAGTCAATTCCAACTCTCACCCTATAAGATTCTAAGAATGGCCAGCTGGAATAAAACAACTTCACTTTCTCTCATGCCCTACTACCCTTTTCTCGCTAGGCTGATATTTGATTATATAGCATGAGGAAAGACTTTGCTGTTTATAGTCATGTTATATATTCCATTTAATTTATAAGAACATTCAAGGATAAAGTTTCTGAGGAACATTTAATTTGGGTCAGGATAGGTCTTCCCATGAAAGAGCTTAAAATCAATTGAATAGGGGATATGCTAAAATTGATGTATTATAAATGAGTAACTTAAAGAACATTTTATGTATAGAAAACAAAGAATGGAAAAATTATCTTTATTGAAAAGCTAATCTTAGAGGCGGGAAGATCTTTTTTTTTTTCTGACTTGGAATAGTAAGGAATGAAATTGGATTGTATTCAGGAATTTAAACCTCAGGATGGAAGTAAGGATGGGCAAAATGTGGTTGAACTGATATGCCTGATATACTAAAAAGGATCAGTTGAAAGGAATGGGAATGTTTAGCCTGGAGAAGAGAAGACTTGGCAGGAGACAAAGCAGAAGAGGATTATAGTCTTCAAATATTTGAAGTGTCATCATATGGAAGAAGGATTATTTTTTTTTTACTTGGCCCCAAAGGTCTGAATTAGGACCAAAGGGTGGAAGATACAGGGAGGTAGATTTTGGCTCAACATGAGGAAAAAAAACAAAACAATTTCCTAACATTTAGCACTCTTTGGAAACGAATAGGATGCCTGTTGAGATTATGAGTTTTACACCAATAAAAGTATACAAATCAAGACTCTTTGACCTGTTATAGATATGCTTCCTGATCTGGGTAGGGTTTGGATAAATCAACCCTTGAGGTAACTTGTAAGTGTATGACAACTTTCCTGGTTTTATATTTCAGGACAAGTGAAAAATTAGTGATGCTGGAGGTGGGAAACCATGTAAGCCTAAACCATACACTCAACAAAGGCTGCAGTTTCTTTTTTGAGATTATTTAAGGAATGTAAGCTTCTTGGGAGATAGATATCATTTCTTCCTCCTTCTCCTCCTCTTTCTCATTCCCCTTCCTTTCTTCTTCTTCTCCTCCTCCTCGTTTTTCTGTTGCTTATTTCTCTTAAATTGGGATGAGAGAGAGTCTGAGAGGGAAGTTGCAAAGAAATAGTGGGGCAGTAGAGGTGATTTCAGAGGAAAATGGATATAGAAACTTAAAGAAATAGTTTGTCACAGCTAAAACTGTAGAAAAAGAATTTAAAAATATAGAAATGTAAGTAATTTCAGAGATCATCTAGTTCCATCTTCTATTTTTAGAATGAGGAAATAGAGACTCATGAAGAACTGTCACACAAGATAACATAATAAGTGCCAGAGGTAGAGGATTCAATCCTACTTTCTCTGACTATAGAGATACTACCTAAAATAAAGTTTAGTGATGCAAGATGCAATGTCTAGAGTATACATTTTTATCATCATTACTTTTTCAGTAGGCCACAGGATTTCAAGCCCTTCAAAGAGCAAAATAGGCAGGGATGAAAATGGTAAAGGTGGGAATCAAGGATTTGTAAAAAAAAATATATATATATATATATATATTCTTTTGAATGCTGATATGCATTAATGAAAATAATCAAATATGGTATTTAATTAGTTATGGTACTTTAAGGTTTGCAAAATACTTTAATAAATTTTATCTCATTTCATCCTCACAACAACTCTGTGAGATGGATATTATTATCTGTTTTTATAGATGAGGAAACCAAGGCTGACAGAGATTGGGTGATTTTCTTAAGGTAACATAACTACTAAATGTCTGTGATCAAATTTGAACTCAGATTTTTCTGATTCCAGGTCCAGTTATTCACTTCATCAGCAAAATACTACATGATCTCTTCAGAATAACATGCAAGTGAGTAGAAGAGGACAACAAGCACCTATTCCTACTTGTAGTGTTGCAAATTGGGTGGGTAAAGGGAAAATGAGATAGATTAAAAAAACAAATGGACTGGAACTGAATGAAAAATTTGAAAGGTAGACCCACCAAGAAGAGAACTGTGTCATGGGGCCCAAGAGCAGAGATAAATTTAGCTCAAGTGGCATTGAATGTGAATGCCTTCTTGATAGATAATTTATCTAGAACCAGAGTTCCTTTGCTTTGAAATAATCTCAGAGGCATCTCTCTCTTTCCAATACACCATGGAGCTCATAGTAAATTGGAGTGAGGTGTTGATTGGTCTTCATAACAGAATTCATGGGAGCAACTCTAAGGATTCAGAATGTTGTATTTTTTGACTAATTAAATATACAATTTTTTGTTATTTAGACAATTTCTAATTATAGCCTATGTAGATCTAGTGAAGATTTTGATTTGTTTTAACTATAATATTTGTCTGTTTTTATTGCATTCTTGGAAGAGAAGGAACTATACTGAGAAAGCAATGTTCTGAAAAGTTATTTTGAATCATTCTTTCATTCACCAAGTATTTACCAAGTGCCAGCTATCTGCAAGATATTTTGGAGAGGATAGCATACAGAGGGTATCAGATCTTTATGATTTAGGTTGAAGATTTACAGAGATCTCTTCCAACTCTACAATCCTATGATTCTAAGACAAAATCCCTGAGTTCTTGAAGTTTACCAGCTAGGAAGTATGTGTTTGTGGACATATAAAAAAATCAGTAATTCTTTTTCATGGATTTTTTTTAAAAATTGCTACACTTATTATTTTCTCTTCTAAATTCATTTTCAACTGAACAACAAAAAATAAAATTATCTCATAACAAATAGATGGAGTACAACAAAATAATTACCGTAGTAGACAGGTCCAAAATATATCTCATTCTTCATTTTAAGTCCATCACTATTCTAGCAGGAGAACACAGCATGCTTCATTATAAGTCCTCTATAATCGGGGATTATCACTGCACTGAGCAGCAGTAATTTCTGCAAAATAGGAACTCCCTTTTATAAGACAAGTTTCAAACTGTAAAAAGTTTAAATGAGAATTTAATTAGAAAAAGATCAAAGGATTTGCTTGAAGTATGATGAGAGGTTATGTATCTTGTCCAAATAGGTAGTCTCAGAAGCAGAATTTGAACCCTAATCTTTCTGATCCCAAGCACAAAACTTCAAGTCATTTAGTGCTATGTGTGAGTCAAAAGGAGTTGATTTATGTATGCATGCAGTGTCTGAATATGGAACACATGAACTAGAGGTTTGATCATTTTTTTGAATGCTACTCTTACCTGGTTCCCTTCCTACCTATTTAAAAGCTTCTTATCCATCTTTGAAGAATCTTTATTCAAATCACACCTACTAAATATGGGAAATCCATAGTTTTCTGTCCCAGGGTTCATTTCTTCTTTTTATATACTAAACCAGAACCATATTAGGAAACTGAATTGCTCCAATTTGAATTGTCTTAAGAAAATTCTGAAGATCCCTGGCATGATAAAATATTAGAACTGAGGTCCTTTCTTGAACTGAACTGTCAAACATTCCAAATCTGCTGCAGAGAGCACAACTCCACTAGCCTGGCCACATGGTTTGAAAGCCAAATGTACACTTGCCCCAAAAAACTATTTTATGGAGAACCCATACAGGGTTACACTCACAAAATGGTCAAAAAAGTGATACAAAGAGACATTCTCTGTAAGGAATGACCAACAGGATGAATACAGAGAGGCTTGGAGAGACCTACATGGACTGATGCTAAGTGAGATGAGCAGAACCAGGAGATCATTATACACTTCGACAACAATATTGTATGAGGATGTATTCTGATGGAAGTGGATTTCTCTGACAAAGAGACTTAACTGAGTTTCATTGGATAAATGATGGACAGAAACAGCTACACCCAAAGAAGGAATACTGGGAAATGAATGTGAACTATTTGATTTTTGATTTTCTTCCCGAGTTATTTTTACCTTCTGAATCCAATTCTCCCTGTGCAGCGGGAGAACTGTTCGGTTCTGCAAATATGTATTGTATATAGGATATACTGCAACATATTTAACATATATAGGACTGCTTGCCATCTTGGGGGGGGAGGAGGGAGGGAGGGGAAAAAACGAAACATAAGTGATTGCAAGGGATAATGCTGTGTAAAAATTATCCTGGCATGGATTCTGTCAACACAAAGGTATTATTAAATAAAATTAAATTAAAAAAAAAAGAGACATTCTCAAGGTCTCTCTCTTAGGCAGAATTTTAAAATTGATTATATGACATGGATCTTCTAGAGTCAAAAAGCTACTTTTAGAAGCTGAATTTGAACCCTGGTCTTTCTGATCCCAAACTCAGAACTTCAGGTCATTTAATGCTATACGTGAGCCACAAGTCACAATGGCAAAGAAACCCCCAGCATGGTGTACTCTCATCAGAGAAGGTCCTTTGCTCTATGAGAAAAGAATAATTGAATTAGCCCCAAAGAAGTATAAGATATGAAAAATTAGAGCAGCTACCTCAAATGCTCACAAAGACTATTTGCTTCAGATCTGTGGTAGAGCATTCTGCCTTGTATTGCTCTGATCAGTCACAGTCAGACAATTGTGACTCAACTCTAACATAGTGTTGTCATTTTGGTCTTCTGAAGGAAAACCAAGCAACCTATTTTACTTGATGATCTCTTTAACTATCAGGCATTAAATTATTGCTTCTATGCCAATGATTCTCAAATTTACTTATCCAGTCTTAACTTCTCTGCTGACCTCCAGTGTTGCATCTCTAACTGCTTATTAGACATCTAAAAGTATATGCCTTAAACTCAACAACTCTAATATTGAATTTCCCTGCAAATTCTTTCTTCTTCCAAACTTCACTGTTGTTGCTGAGAGCACTACTACCCTTCCAGTTCCCTAGGCTTTAAATCTAGGTGTCATTTTCAACTTCTTATTTTGTCTCAACATTTATATCCAATATTTTGCCAAAGCCTATTTACAACAGTTCTCAAATTTTCTCTTCCTTCTCTCTCAGACTTTGATACCCTTGGATATAAGCCCTCATCAATTTGCATCTGTATTATTATAACAGTCAGTTGATTGGTCTCCCTGCTAAAATCACTCCCTACTTTAATCCCTCTGCCACTTGGCTGCAATGAAATGAAATAAGAATTTACATAACAGTCATTAAATACCAGCCACTACTACTAAGCATATTGTTGATATTATATCATTTCATTGAGGTTTTGTTGTTGTTCAGTCTTTTCAATTGTGCCTAAGTCTTCATAACCCCATTTGAGATTTTCTTGGCAAAGATACTGGAGAGATTTGCCGTTTCTTCCTCTAAGTCATTTTACAGATGAAGAAACTGAGGCAAAATTAAATGATTTGCTCAGTGTCACACAGCTAGTAAATATCTGAAGCCAGATTGGAATTCAGGTCATTCTGACTTCAGGCCTAGAGCTCTGGTCATTGTACCAGCTAGCTGCTTCAAAGTGATGTTAAAATAACTTTTACCTCTTTTTGTCTCTGTGCCTCATAACTATCAAAGTGATTTGTCTGAAGAGTAAGTCTGAATATGACAACCCCCATTCAAAAGAACTCCAGTGATTCCTTATCACCTCCAACATCAAATATAAAATATTTTGTTTGATATACGAAGTCTTTCATAACCTCTCCCATTCCACATTTTTCTAGTTTTCCTATACCTTGCACACTTTCACATACTCTTTCACATTGTTTAGTGACAATGGCTTCCTTACTTACCTAATACAAAACACTCTGTCTCCCAGCTGTGGGCATTTTCATTGGCTGAGCCCATGTAAAGGATGTTCTCCTTCCTCATCTCTGCCTCCTGATTTCTCTAACTTCTTTCAGATTCCCAATTAATATCTCATCTTCTACAGTTACTTCTCAATCACTTTAACTTCAAGGATCATCCCTCTGTTGATTATTTCCTATTTATCTATATATAGCTTTATAAAACAGCATGTGCATTGAATGTTGTCTTTATTAAATTTTGAACTCTTTAAAGGAAGAAACTATTTTTTGTTTCCTCATTGTTTATCACAATACTGGGCACATAATAGGTACTTAAAGAAGTGCACATTGATTAACTACTAGCAAAAATAGTTACTTGTTACTTGAACTTGTCAGGCAAAAAATGACAGTTGTGCTATCGTTAGCTATAACCCACTTGCTAGATGATTTTATTAGTAATCACTACAAATGAGAGGTTGATTCCTTGTTTTCTTCTAGACTTAAGAAAATGTTAATAATGAAGAATAAACTTACAAATATGGTTGATCCTTTTTCTTTTTATTTTTAATTTCTTCCAAAGAGCTTGTTTGTTAAACATTTACCAGCACATGCTTGTATTGCTCTGTAAACATTTCTTGATCTCAGCAGGAATGCAGTAAAAGGCTCAGGGAATGAAGTCATCACCAAACTGGAGTCCTGGTGATTACAGAAGAAGAATAATTAATATGCACAATAAAAATAATGATGACACTGGATAGAGTGCCAGGCCTGCAGTCAGGAAGACTCATCTTCCTGAGTTTAAATCTAGCTTCAAACGCTTCCTAGTTACATGACCCTGGGCAAGTAACTTAGTCCTCAGTTTCCTCATCTGTAAAATGAACTAGAAGGAAATGGTAAATCAAACTTTTCTAGGATCTTTGTCCAAAAAAGCCCAAACGGGGCCACAGAGAGTCAGACATGACTAAAAACAACTGAACAATGATAGAATAACAAGTTGGTCTTTATGTAATAAATAAATATGTTTGCAAAGTATTTCATGTCCATTTTCTTGTTTAAGGTGTATGACATCATTGAAGAGAGTTCATTGAGGAGGTTAGTGTTTTTCAATTATTTGCATAAAATGAGGAAAAGGTGGATAAGTTAGAAATTGTGAGAGAATATATGTAAAATATCCAGACAAGGGAATCAAGCATATGAATCCTTATCCTCTTCTTCTGCAATCCTGTTTATTTAGATGTCATAATAGTACTTATAAAGGAAGACAGAGTTCTTGTAGATTGAAGAAAGGTAGCATAGTGGAATGACATGACTTG